>NC_083577.1:26074697-26254697 GCF_027579695.1 Neoarius graeffei | reverse complement strand
TGAACTAGCAGGCTTGTGCTTGCCTGGTTAAAATGAACTAGCAGGCTTCCCCCTCCCCTGACTTTCAAAGATAAAAGTACACTAATATAATTTTTCATTTTTGCCATTCACAGTATATTTACTTTTAACAAATGTCTTAAGTGTTTAGGGTTGGAGTGGTGTGTGTGTAAACAGTAATACTAGCAGACATAACAGGTTTGAACCTTGTGGTCAACTGGAGCCTTTCTATGTGGAGTTTCCATGTTCTCCCTGTGCCTGCACGAGTTTTGTCCATGTGCTCCAGTTTCCTCCCACAGTCCAGAGACATGGGAATTAGGTCAACTGTGTACTCTAATTTGCCCATAGGTTTGAATGTGAGAGTGAATGGTTGTTCATCTCTGTGTTCGCCCTGCAGTAGATGGATGACCTGCCCATGGTGAACTCTGCCTCTTACCCAAAGTCAGCTGGGATTGGCTCCAGCTTCCCCCATGACCCTTACAGATAAGTTGGATGGATGGGCCTAATATTTTTTGAGTTCACTTCTCTGACACATTTAGAAGAAGTCATCAGCAGTGACTGAAAAAAAAAAAACATGAGTGAAATACAGTTGCATGGAAAACAAACATAACAAGGAGGATTATTTACTCTGTAATACCTTTTCTCACCTCAAAATGGCTTTGGACAGGAGATGAAATGTAGAGCAATTAGGAACACATTGTCCAACTCAAAGGACTAATTGCACAAAACAAAAGATGACATGACCGTACATTTTAATGTGTCTTTGGTTTGAAGTGAAAGGGTTCCCATTTTTATGTTTATCATGTTTGGTTTTAGAAGGAAACAGCCTGAACCCATTGGAGCATTACTGCACAATTGCATATGAGAGTAACTGAAAATAAAATAGAAACTAAATTACATTTGAGAATTACTGTTATAATAATTTTGCCCATCATTCTTATTGCACCATCAACAAAACCTTGAGTTTAATTCTCAACCCTAATAGTTTCATTGTTTCATTTTATGGTAGAAATTAGAGCATACTCACACTAGGCATGCTTACCTTTTGCCTTGGGCAAGGTTTACGATTGTATCAGACATGTACTGTGCCTGAGTACAACTGAACCATGCCTGGGTCTACCTCTTCAAGCAGGCCAGGGCACAGGATATTGAGCCATGCTCGAGCACAGTACACTGAGCTCACACTAGTCAAACGAACTGGACTTTGGGGGTCAAATGTGCTCAGGCATGGTACGGATCACCAAGTGTGAATGCACCCTTAGATTTTAGCCATCCCGTCTACTATCATGACCAGACTTCAATGGAAATTATAAAAATAAATATTGAAATGCCGGCCCTGCATTTAATAAATGTGATAATATACTCTGTATTAGGTGTTTCGAAATACACTTCACAACTGTAATGCTTTGCAGTTAGCGTGTGACCCAGTGGACAATACATCCTTTACTGATTAATGAGCAGAACAGGAAGGGCAAAACAGTACAGGCTTTTAAACATAAGGCAGCATTAGCAGTACTTTGAGATAACTCATAATTAGGAGATTGTAAACATGATCAGTAGGCTGTTTTCACTTCTGGCCATATATTGCTTTTTCAACGATCAACTGAAGTTTCATACATATGCCATATGCTTGGCAGCAGAACCAGACAGTCTGTTGTGCCTTATTATTGCACAAAGTGAACATAGCAAGAATATGAAGAGCTCTGTGTCACTCAGTTAATGGGACAAATATAGACAGGAAGGAATCAGAATAGAAGCAGACTAGAGCAGAGCCAGACTCTGAAAAGCAGAGAACTCATTCCTTGGTTTATGTGAAGCTTATATTTAATTGTACATGCTTTGAAAAAAATCGGGGGTGATATTTATGGGATCTTAGCTTTTGAAAGACTTGGAATTCTATACAGAGAAAAAGGTTTTCTAACAGTGTAAGAGTTGAAAATGAATGCCTAGGTTAGACGGCAGGCTGCAATTAGTTTTCAACTACTTGCATCTATCTGGGATAACAAAATCACAGGTAGACACAAGACTGGTCTTGCATCGACGCACGATGATGCAAATAATGGACGAGTGTTGCAGAGGGTCTTTAGTAGAGGCAGGTTGACACAAGTGGATCACGATCTGTTCGCATTTCAGCTGCAATTCACTTCAAATCGATGCAAATAGCAGGTTGTGTCAACCTGCTATTTGCACCGATTGGAAGCGAATCACAGCTGAAATACGAACAGATCGTGCAGGCGGTCATACAATGCTTGAGCGACCAATCGCAGGTTGAAGCAGGTAGTGGCAGCTAGACACAGGCTGATGCAGGGGAAGACAAGTCTTTAGAGATGGCTGCAATGCATCGCAGGTAGACGCAGACTGCACCTGCAAATAGTTTACAACAACCTGTGAGCAGTCTTATAGCCTTATATTTTTTAAAGGTTTTCTGTGCACTGTGTCAACCTGCTTCTAGCTGCATCTGCTTCCGACTGGTTGCGTCCTGTCATAACAGCTTAAAAACTCTGCATCTTGCAATACATCTGACCACAATGAAGGATTTGATGCAAAACTCCTGCATCCACCTGCGATCAGTCACCACCCGACTGATCGCAGGTTGTAGCATGTGTCTTTCTGCCATCTCACCTGGGCAGAAGAAACATGTCTTGTAGAGTTAACTGAATATCTTTTTACTTAGGTGGCAGCTATGGCCTGAAGGTCAGAGAAGCAGCCTTGGGCCTGAAGTGTTGCTGGTTTGATTCCTGGGACTAGCAAGAAAAACGTGAGGGAAGTTGAGTGAACGAACAGCAAGGCACCTAACCCCCAACTGTTCCCTGGGTGCTGTAGCATACAGTAGCTACCCACTGCTTTGGGTATGTGTGTGTTCACTGCTTCAGATGGGTTAAATGTGACAAATAAAAGCTTCTTCTGTATTTGTTTTGGACAGGCCAGATGTCGACCCTTTGTAAATTTGCCACAGGACAAGCTTATTTACATTTAACTCACTACAGATGACTAGATTTTTTTCTTCTCAAAATGAATTATGGAGCTTCGTTGAATGCTACACTTAGCATTAAAAAAAAGAACTTGTGACCCTTTCTGATGAGGAAACCCTCTGTTGTAGAAGCTTTATGTGTTTCCCCCAGAAGAACATCCACAGAACCCTTATAAGGTTACAAAATGTCCGAAGACTGTCAAAGACCTATTGATGTCTCTTACATTTTATAATCGTAAATCGATCTATGACCTTCAGTAAGCAATTAGCCGATTATAAGGCATTGTTATTCTTCATTATACTGTACTTCACCTTTCACCCAACTCATGGATTTAAGACATGCACAGATGAACTACATCCCATAATTCTTAATTGGAAGAGCAGCTATTGAGTGTCATGATGGATGGAGGGAGAAAATAGAGGAATGAATGATGGAGGTATGGCTGGCTGGCTGGCTGTATTGATGAGCGAAAGACAGAGGGAGGAAAGCAATAATGCCAGCAAATACATCCATTCATCATATTAACTGCAAAACATTTTTCAGGGTCATCATCACTGGCTGCATGTTGTGACCATTCATTTCTTTTCAACATCTGTTAAAACTGTGCAGTCTGGTGAGCTTGAGCTGAAATAACCTGAGATTTGCTTTCCCTGGCCATAACATACTGTATTTGCATGTAATAAAACTAAGCTTTGCATTCCATCCTCTTCTATTAGTAAGTTAGTGCCCCCCCCCCAGCATTTCTATGTCCTGTTCTTTTTTTTCTTCTTTATGGCTTTTTCTCTCCAATCTTTCCCTCACTTTACTTTCCCCTATTTGATGTGCATTAATCATCACTTGTCACTGCTGATCCCTCAGTGGTGCTTACACACAATGACATTCATTTTCTTATTATCGCTGCTCATCGTGCATTTATTCAAAATTAATTCAAAATATACTATTCCAAAAAATCCCCCACGATCTTCCTACTTCCTTGCGGCAACGGCTCCCCACACCCCCCATGCCATCAAACACATGTTTGCTTCATCTGTTTGGTTTCATTACATCTAATTTGCATAATGCAGCACGTTTCAAAATGTTGTTGCACATGCTGTATGGATGCTTTCTCGTAGACGGGCCGAGTCCAACATGAAATGGATTGTCTGCATAACCAGTATGTCTGGAATGAATAATGGGTTGATTGTGTTACTCTGATGACAATATTGTGCCCTTAATTCATGCAAAAAAGTACAGTACACTAAGCATACTGCAGATAACCAGCTATACTATCATTTAATATTAATATCATTGCACTAATAAACTCTTCTCACCTCCAAAAGGTGTGAATCTTGTTGAAACTCAGCTTTTTTTTTTGGAATTAAGGTCTGGATGCTGGCCATTTCAAAAGTTTTTTTTTTAAACATTTTACTCTTGATTAACCACAGAAAGATGGGTTTTGGTTCTTGATGGTTGGCACAGTGGTGTAGTGGTTAGCACTGTTGCCTCACAGCAAGAAGGTTCTGGGTTCAAGTCCAGCAGCCAACAGGGGCTTTTGTGTGTGGGGTTTGCATGTTCTCCCCATGTCTGCATGGGTTTCCTCCAGGTGCTCTGGTTTCCCCTACAGTCCAAAGACGTGGTTAGGTTAACATGGGGGTGTCCTGGGGCTGAAGTTGGGCTGAAATGCCCTTGAGCAAGGCACCTAACCCCCAACTGCTCCCCAGGTGCTGTAGCATAGCTGCCCACTGCTCTGGTTATAATGTGTGTGTGCTCATTGCTTACTTGTGTGTTCACTGCTTAAGATGGATTAAATTTCACTATGTGCTTAAGTCTGTGCTTGAGTGTACATGTGACAAATAAAGGCTTCTTGGTTTGGCTTCTTCACCTTGTTACATCATTCAACTTTTATTGTGCTTCAGAGGTCATGCCATTACTTTTACATTTCCCTGTAAATAAATAAATTAATTAACTTGATTTTTGACAATTTTTAATTCGTAATTCCTTCAGTGACTGCAAACTGTCTAGACCTTCAGGCAGGAAAGCAACCCCAAACCATCATGCTCCCACCACCATGCTTCTCTGTTCTGATTGAGCATTTGGTTTTTCTTCCAAACTTAAGATTAATATTCAACAAGAATTTATGACCTAGTAATGTAGAAATCTTTGTGATTTTTTTAATTTATACTTTAATTTAAAAAAGAGCTACTGCTTATGGAGAAAATTTTAATACAGGCTTGTGGAGCCTGCAAAGTCTGTGAGTGAGTTATAAGGCAGAATTAAGAGGTGGCTCCAGGAGATGAATGTACTTTCTTTATTGGTATGCAGTTGCAAAACATTCCTCAATCCCACAACTACTGGTTGAGTGACAAATTCCATTCGTAAATTTGCTTCTGGGTAGGTCATGTTTGAAGCAAAACATAATTTCATTGTTAGTGATCACAAAATCATTATGCTGGACTTCAGTTTGGCAGCATATTCAGAACACCTGCACTACCCTCTTACAATTCACACATCCTTTTTCCTCTCCAAGTAACTGTCCTCATGCATTTACAGAACCTTGGCAAGTCTTGACCCAAACCTGGATGGTCTCTGCTGGACCAGTTTTCCCTGCTGGTGGATGGATGGATCCAGTGCTGAGCCAGTCCTTCCATCTCCTGCCACAATTGCTGATGTGATTGCTGAAAATCATGTTGTTTTTGCAACTGAAAAAAAGGAAAAGAGTCCATATAAAAAGCACATGAGGAGATTATGTGTACCTCGCACCCACCCATCCACAAGGGATGACAGGCCAGAAATTGGTCTCACTCTCTTGTTTTCATTTTACGCCAAGTTCTTGGGCAAGTCTAGATTTCTTGTGTTTTTAATATATATATATTTCCTTTCCTGTTTCATTTTTCTCCCACATATTAAAATACTCTGTGTTCTCTCCTCAAGTCTTTTATGTTCAAGCAGAGCTCTAAATCATAGGAAATTGTGCTTCATCAGCAAGTTGCCATGAATATAACATGAGCTCATCCCTCTACGTGTCTCACTACTCATTTATGTCATCATCTTTCAGTGCCTAACATGCCTCAGCAGGCGGCCATATTTATCTGTTTTATATACAGTTTTGATCAGAAGTTTACAAACAGTGACATGAATGTCATCTTGGAAATGAATGTCATGGCAATATTTGGGCTTTCAGTAATTTCTTTGAACTGTTCTTTTTCTGTGGCAGAATGATTGTACAGTGTACATCTTTAATTAAAAAAAACACTAGAATTTGGTGCACAAGTTTTAATTTTCTTTGGGTTTTCTGAAATCAACACAGGGTCAAAATTATACATACAGGGTCAAAAATATACATACAACACACATAATATTTGAGTAAAATGTCTCTTTGCAAGATTCACCTTGACCAAACATTTTTGTTTACCATGAACAAGCTTCTGGCAGAATTCTGGTTGGATATTTCATGACACTTCATGGTAGAATTGGTAGAGTTCAATATTTTTTTTCTTGGCATAGACTCTACTTATAAGCACGGTCCATATATTTTCAATAGGGTTGAAGTCAGGACTTGTTTTAAGCTTAAATGTTAGCCTGCTTTATCCTCCACAACCAGCTCTGATGCATGTTTGGGTTCATCGTCCTGTTGTCACTCCCAAGTCCCAAGTCATGTTCAAGTTTCTTATGGTTTATGCTGAAGAATTCTGAGGTAGTCCTCCTTCTTCATTATTCCATCCACTTTGTGGAATGAAGAGGTTCCACTGGCAGCAAAACAGCCCCAGAGCATGATGATCCTACCATCACCACCAGGTGGTACAGTGTCCCTCTGTACATGTTGGTCATTGTGGCCAAACAATTCAATCTTTGTCTCATCTGACCATACAGCTTTCCTCCAGAAGGCTTTTTCTTTGTCTGTGTGGTCAGCTTCAAACTTCAGTTAAGCTTGAAGGTGTCAATTTTGGAGCAGGGGGTTATTTCTTGGATAGCAGCCTCTTAGTCCATGGTGATCTGAACTGTAGACAGTGATCCATCGGCTTCCAGTTCATGGCAGGGTTGTGCCATGGTGGTTCCCAGATTGCTCCTGAACATCCAAACCAATTTCCTTTCAGCTAAGGGTGACAGTTTGGGTTTTCTTGAAGGAAGTGGCTTGGCAAAGTGACTACACCTCCCAGTAACTTACATACAATTGTTTTAACTGATCTTGGGATTTGCAGTTGTTTAGAAATGGCTCCAAGAGACATTTTGGAGTTGTGTAGATCTGTGATCCTCTTTCTCAGATCTGTACTGAGCTCCTTGAACTTTCCCATTTTACTGTGTGTTGGTCAATCCAATGAGTGCTGTAAACAAACCCTTTTTATGAAGGCACAGAGAAGCTACCAGCTGTAATCAATCATAATCACCAACAGGAAGTTAAGAGACCTCAGCCTTGGCAAGATAAGATACATTTTGGAAGTTTCAGCACCTCTGAATTAATAACACTGGGGAACAATTTGAAAAAAAAATTCTGTTGAGTTAGATTTTTATGGTGATTAAAACTGAAATTGGCATGCTGATTCCAAAATTGCAGTCAGTTTTTTTTTTTTCTAGCACATCAAGTTTTTTCTCCAAAGCTTACCCTCCAGATAAGCAAAATTCCACTGTAGTAAGACTATTTGAAGGTTATGGAAGAACATTATCAGGGTAGATGGGATGTACATATGATGGCTGACTATTGTTGGAGCATCAAACGTGATAGTCCTCAAGTTGAACACTCCAGAAAGAGCTATAAATGTAAATTTTTACCTTAACTACTTGCACAGGTGGCACGGTGGTGTAGTGGTTAGCACGGTTGCCTCACAGTAAGAAGGTTCCGGGTTTGAACCCAGCGGCTGCCGAGGGCCTTTCTGTGTGGAGTTTGCATGTTGTCTGCATGGGGGTGCTCTGGTTTTCCCCATAATTCAAAGACATGCAGTTAGGCTAACATGGGGCGGCCTTGGGCTGAGGTGCCCTTGAGCAAGGTACCTAACCCCTGACTGCTCCCCGGGTGCTCTGATGTGGCTGCCCACTGCTCTGAGTGTGTTCACTGCTTCAGATGGGTTAAATGCAGAGGATGAATTTCACTGTGCTTGAAGTGTGCATGTGATGAATAAAGGTTTCTTCTTCTTGCACACAATTATAATTACAGTAGCCATATCCTTTGTAAAAACATAGTGTTAAATAAACATTACAATCATGCCTGTTTCTTTCATATTTCATTGTATGTCAATATTTGTAAATTTTTATAAAACAAGCACATATCTGCTAAGTACAGTATTTTTCATATTTTTTAAGAAAACGGGGATCCTATAGTTCAAAAACTTGACATGATAGAGAAAAACTGAGATCAGTTTTGGATTCCGTACCCAAAAATTAGTTAAAAACAGCTGTCAGACCTAACTAAAAAAAAAAATGTGTTCCCCAGTGTAATCGAAGTGAGCATATGTAAATTTTTGACCCTGTATGTCTCATGTTGACCCTGTGTTGATTTCAGAAAACCCACAGAAAATTAAAACTTGTGCACCAAATTCCAATTTTTACTTAATTTTTATTTATTAAAGATGTATGCTGTACATTCTGCCACAGAAAAAGAACAGTTCAAAGAAATTACTGAAAGCCCAAATATTGCCATGACATTCATGTCACTGTATGTAAACTTCTGACCGAAACTGTATATTTTGTACAACTTTGCCTAATTTCTTTCATTAGCTTGCAAACTACAAAATGGGGGGGGGGAGGGGGGTATACAGTGGTGCTTGAAAGTTTGTGAACCCTTTTGAATTGTCTAGATTTCTACATAAATATGAACTAAAACATCATCAGATTTTCACACAAGTGCTAAAAGTAGAAAAAGAGAACCCAGTTAAACAAATGAGACAAAAATATTATACTTGGTCATTTATTTATTGAGGAAAATGATCCAATATTACATATCTGTGAGTGGCAAAAGTATGTGAATCTTTGCTTTCCGTATCTTATGTGACCCCCTTGTTCAGCATTAACTGCAGCTAAACATTTCTGGTAACTGTTGATCAGTCCTGCACACCGGCTTGGAGGAATTTTATCCCATTCCTCCATACAGAACAGCTTCAACTCTGGGATATTGGTGGGTTTCTTCACATGAACTGCTCGCTTCAGGTCCTTCCACAACATTTTGATTGGATTAAGGTCAGGACTTTGACTTGGCCATTCCAAAACATGAACTTTATTCTTCTTTAACCATTCTTTGGTAGAATGACTTGTCTGCTTAGGGTCGTTGTCTTGCTACATGACCCACCTTCTCTTGAGATTCAGTTCATGGACAGATGTCCTGACATTTTCCTTTAGAATTCGCTGGTATAATTCAGAATTCATTGTTCCATCAATGATGGCAAGCCGTCCTGGCCCAGATGCAGCAAAACAGGCCCTAACCATGATACTACCACCATCATGTTTCACAGATGGGATAAGTTTCTTTTGTTGGAATGCAGTGTTTTCCTTTTTCCAAGCATAACACTTCTCATTTAAACCAAAAAGTTCTATTTTGGTCTCATCTATGTACAGAATTATTCCAATAGCCTTCTGGCTTGTCCATGTAATCTTTAGCAAACTGCATCCGAGCAGCAATGTTCTTTTTGGAGAGTAGAGGCTTTCTCCTTGCAACCCTGCCATACACACCATTGTTGTTCAGTGTTCTCCTGATGGTGGACTCATGAACATTAACATTAGCCAATGTGAGAGAGGCCTTCAGTTGCTTAGAAGTTACCTTGGGGTCTTTTGTGACCTCACCGACTATTACACACCTTGCTCTTGGAGTGATCTTTGTTGCTCGACCACTCCTGGGGAGGGTGACAGTGGTCTTGAATTTCCTCCATTTGTACACAATCTGTCTGACTGTGGATTGGTGGAGTCCAAACTCTTTAGAGATGGTTTTGTAACCCTTTCCAGCCTGATGAGCATCAACCATGCTTTTTCTGAGGTCCTCAGAAATCTCCTTTGTTCGTGCCATGATACACTTCCACAAACATGTGTTGTGAAGAACAGACTTTGATAGATCCCTGTTCTTTAAATAAAACAGGGTGCCCACTCACACCTGATTGTCATCCCATTGATTGAAAACACCTGATTCTAATTTCACCTTCAAATGAACTGCTAATCCTAGAGGTTCACATACTTTTGCCACTCACAGATACGTAATATTGGATCATTTTCCTCAATAAATGAATGATCAAATATAATAGTTTTGTCTCATTTGTTTAACTGGGTTCTCTTTATCTACTTTTAAGACTTGTGTGAAAATTTGATGTTTTAGTTCATATTTATGCAGAAATATAGAAAATTCTAAAGAGTTCACAAACTTTCAAGCACCACTGTATGTATGTATACTGTTCTCCTTATTTCTGCCTGGCTGCAGCTACTTTTGGTCTGTTTTGGAAAAGTACCTGGGTGCCTCTAAGGAATTTCATTGATAAAGACTCAATTCGGAAGTCTGTTCCCTCCAGTCAACTCCCTTCCACTTGGAGAGATAACCTTCCAAATGACAGTTGGAGAAAATCTTATCTGGAACAAGAGCAGAAGGGAATCTAGTCTTATGTCTTCCAAGAATCTGATCCCCCCCCATGCCAACCCAAGGGGGGGGGGGGGGGGGGGGGAGTTGGCATCTGCACCTGAGCTTACTCCATTTGAGAAGGGATGTGGTTGATGCCAACTTTACACTTTCCAATATTTAATTGGATTAATTGGAAATCCGCTCAAAAATGAGAATGCATTATTACCAGGGATCCCTCCTAGGGAGAATGAAGAGTTTGTACATGGAAAGACTTCTTGGGGCTTAGCCAAAATTAGGAACCAGGCTTTGTTTCTCTATTTGGTGTCATACAAATGTTCTTGGCCTAAACAGCCTTTGACATTCTTAAGAACACGTGGCCCAAAACAAATGTTGGATTTTATCTGATAGAATAATTGCCCAAAATGATTTCCTCAATTTACTTATTATTTTTTTTTAAATTGAAATTATAGGTCATTTGTTGGAGCAACTGAGAACTGAGAAGCATTCATCTGATGCTTCCTAGCAGAGAGACTGCAGTGAGAATTTTGGCTTGACTTTCAATAATATACAACCCTGATTCCAAAAAAGTTGGGACAAAGTACAAATTGTAAATAAAAATGGAATGCAATGATGTGGAAGTTTCAAAATTCCATATTTTATTCAGAATAGAACATAGATGACATATCAAATGTTTAAACTGAGAAAATGTATCATTTAAAGAGAAAAATGAGGTGATTTTAAATTTCATGACAACAACACATCTCAAAAAAGTTGGGACAAGGCCATGTTTACCACTGTGAGACATCCCCTTTTCTCTTTACAACAGTCTGTAAACGTCTGGGGACTGAGGAGACAAGTTGCTCAAGTTTAGGGATAGGAATGTTAACCCATTCTTGTCTAATGTAGGATTCTAGTTGCTCAACTGTCTTAGGGCTTTTTTGTCGTATCTTCCGTTTTATGATGCGCCAAATGTTTTCTATGGGTGAAAGATCTGGACTGCAGGCTGGCCAGTTCAGTACCTGGACCCTTCTTCTACGCAGCCATGATGCTGTAATTGATGCAGTATGTGGTTTGGCATTGTCATGTTGGAAAATGTAAGGTCTTCCCTGAAAGAGACGTCGTCTGGATGGGAGCATATGTTGCTCTAGAACCTGGATATACCTTTCAGCATTGATGGTGTCTTTCCAGATGTGTAAGCTGCCCATGCCACACGCACTAATGCAACCCCATACCATCAGAGATGCAGGCTTCTGAACTGAGCGCTGATAACAACTTGGGTCGTCCTTCTCCTCTTTAGTCCGAATGACACGGCGTCCCTGATTTCCATAAAGAACTTCAAATTTTGATTCGTCTGACCACAGAACAGTTTTCCACTTTGCCACAGTCCATTTTAAACGAGCCTTGGCCCAGAGAAGACGTCTGCGCTACTGGATCATGTTTAGATACGGCTTCTTCTTTGAACTACAGAGTTTTAGCTGGCAACGGCGGATGGCACGGTGAATTGTGTTCACAGATAATGTTCTCTGGAAATATTCCTGAGCCCATTTTGTGATTTCCAATACAGAAGCATGCCTGTATGTGATGCAGTGCCGTCTAAGGGCCCGAAGATCACGGGCACCCAGTATGGTTTTCTGGCCTTGACCCTTACGCACAGAGATTCTTCCAGATTCTCTGAATCTTTTGATGATATTATGCACTGTAGATGATGATATGTTCAAACTCTTTGCAATTTTACAATGTCGAACTCCTTTCTGATATTGCTCCACTATTTGTCGGCACAGAATTAGGGGGATTGGTGATCCTCTTCCCATCTTTACTTCTGAGAGCCGCTGCCACTCCAAGATGCTCTTTTTATACCCAGTCATGTTAATGACCTATTGCCAATTGACCTAATGAGTTGCAATTTGGTCCTCCAGCTGTTCCTTTTTTGTACCTTTAACTTTTCCAGCCTCTTATTGCCCCTGTCCCAACTTTTTTGAGATGTGTTGCTGTCATGAAATTTCAAATGAGCCAATATTTGGCATGAAATTTCAAAATGTCTCACTTTCGACATTTGATATGTTGTCTATGTTCTATTGTGAATACAATATCAGTTTTTGAGATTTGTAAATTATTGCATTCCGTTTTTATTTACAATTTGTACTTTGTCCCAACTTTTTTGGAATTGGGGTTGTAGATATTTATGCACATGGAGCTCCTGATGAGCAAAATATTTGCAAGAGCATAAAATCAACCTGAGTATTATAATAATAATAATAATAATAATAATAATCAGCATAGTAATCCATCCATCCATTATCTGTAGCCACTTATCCTGTTCTACAGGGTCGCAGCCAAGCGGGAACCTCTCTCAGCTGACTATGGGCGGAAGGCGGGGTACACCCTGGACAAGTCGCCAGATCATCACAGGGCTGACATATAGAGAGACACAACCGTTCACACTCACATTCACACCTATGACCAATTTAGAGCCACCAATTAACCTAACCTGCATGTCTTTGGACCGTGGGGGAAACCAGAGCACCCGGAGGAAACCCACGCAGACACAGGGAGAACATGCAAACTCCACACAGAAAGGCCTTCATCAGCCACTGGGCTTGAACCCAGGACCTTCTTGCTGTGAGACAACAGTGCTAACCACTACACCACCATGCCACCCCTGTAGTGCAGTGCAGTGTATTTCGATAAATTTCAATAAATTGCAACATTCTCTTGTGACAGTGATGCCAATAATGAAACGCACATCGCAGTTACGAATACATATTTATTCCTTTCTTTGACACCGCAGGCCATGTACCAGAAAAAAGCATCACCACATTTATTATGGTGTGACTCTTCTGGATGCCTGGTGGACAGCAGTGAACCAGCACTTTCACTTTACACCATTACGAGAGAGGCGGCTACAATTATAGACACCTTAACGATCTTTTAGCCATTGCAAAAGTAGAAAAGACTTTCAATACGTAAATTGTGCATGAATAGTTACTCAAACTTCCACTGGGAAAAGAAAAAACAAAAGAGTTGGTTCCCGATTACTTAGCATATGAGATCATGTGGCACCATTCCACAAGTATCAACATCTTTGTCCACAGTTATTGACCCCCAGATGATTGATTATAAAAAATAATCAGTATGTGTTATTAACAAAACATAGTTTTTAATTTTAAATTTGTTTTACACAGACTTATATCCATCCATCCATCCATCCATCCATCCATCCTTTATCTGTAGCCACTTATCCTGAGACAGACTTATATTTAGGACAAAATATCGTTTATATAAATATATGGATGTCGGTGCTTATGTAAATAAGGAAGTAATTCTAATGTTTGTAAACAAATGAACTGATAATATTTAACCTGTGTCAGAAAATCTTTGTTCCACTTTCTAAGTATTTTTGTAGATCACATTTTGTTCATCATTCATTATTTGTTTGTATTAATTTCTAGTTTTGGAGTTTACCAATAAATGTCAACAGGCTGTTGAGATTGTAACCACATGAAAATCCAGGTCAAAGGTCTTTTTTTTTTTTAATTGTGATTTGAAACTTATATCCAAAAATAAAATAAAATAAGTCTACAGATATTGTAATATGTGGTAGATATTTACAACAAACAAGCAAAAAATTCTGAATGGAATAGAAAAATCTGAATATGTCAAATTTGTAATTTAATATGCTAGGAATTTAATTATATTCCAATTCTGTTTATTGCAATAGGATTCCAAATACTCTATAAGCATTCCATTCTGTTATGAATCAGAGAAAAAAAAAACACATACATATATATATATATATATATATATATATATATATATAATCTCATCTCATTATCTCTAGCCGCTTGATCCTTCTACAGGGTCGCAGGCAAGCTGGAGCCTATCCCAGCTGACTACGGGCGAAAGGCGGGGTACACCCTGGACAAGTCGCCAGGTCATCACAGGGCTGACACATAGACACAGACAACCATTCACACTCACCCCTATGGTCAATTTAGAGTCACCAGTTAACCTAACCTGCATGTCTTTGGACTGTGGGGGAAACCAGAGCACCCGGAGGAAACCCACGCGGACACGGAGAGAACATGCAAACTCCACACAGAAAGGCCCTCGCCGGCCATGGGGCTCGAACCTGGACCTTCTTGCTGTGAGGCAACAGTGGGCGGCACGGTGGTGTAGTGGTTAGCGCTGTCGCCTCACAGCAAGAAGGTCTGGGTTTGAGCCCCGTGGCCGGCGAGGGCCTTTCTGAGTGGAGTTTGCATGTTGTCCACGTGGGTTTCCTCCGGGTGCTCTGGTTTCCCCCACAGTCCAAAGACATGCAGGTTAGGTTAACTGGTGACTCTAAGTTGAGTGTGAATGGTTGTCTGTGTCTATGTGTCAGCCCTGTGATGACCTGGCGACTTGTCCAGGGTGTACCCCGCCTTTTGCCCGTAGTCAGCTGGGATAGGCTCCAGCTTGCTTGCGACCCTGCAGAACAGGATAAAGCGGCTAGAGATAATGAGATAATTTTATATATATATATATATATATATATATGGGTGGTTGACATGACATGGCCTTTTTTGGTCCAATGTGTCAAAGATAAGTAAATTATAGAAAAATATGTCAAAAACTGTGGTGATATTGTTCAGAAAGTGTCGTTTTATATGAACATACAGAGTATTCATGTGATTAAGTTTCCATTTTTTCACAATTTTCAATCAAACCAGAAAAAACTCATGTGGCATAACTGTCCCAAGCACATTTCACAAAGTTTGATTTTGAATACAAACAAAAAAATGAATTAATTTCCTGTTTATTCAATCATAGATTGATAACCCAGATGTCTACTTGTGAGACGACTTGGCTAAAAGTTCAGAAATAATATTTTGAAGCCACCCTTAACTAAAACATTTTGTCCCAAAAATGGATATCATATGGTGTGCCGCCATATTCCTTTTTTTAAACGGGCAATTGTTTGGAGACTTTTGGGGAGTGGGGGTCCTCCTTCTTTCAGGAGGAAGAACAACACCTCAGAAGGACACTGAAAGTTAGAAAGTGAGTTATCTCTCTTCATGTTTTCAAAAAAATCAAGTATATCCGGCACTCCTGCTTCAGTTCCCTTTTGCACTGTCTTTTGGTGTGACTCATTTTACACAAAAATGCCAAAATGAAATTACGTTTCAGTCAATATTATCTTTAAAACTATATTGTCATATTGTAGTTAGCATGGTTTTAGCATGTTAGCATAAAGGCACATTGCGTAATATCGTGCAAAGTACATGAAACCTCATATGGTGTGACAGGGTTTTCTTGTCACACCATATGATTATTTTGTTACACTATATGATATGAACTGCATTTAAATACATAAATAATGCTCTTAGATACCTATTTTATAACTCATAGTTAAGTTCACGGGCGCAGATAGAGGGTGGGATGGGTGGGATTCATCCCACCCAGATTTAAATTCACCTCGTTCGGTCCCCCCCACTTATAGGGAGGAAAAAACGTCTATGCTGTCTTTCTTTGCATAAGGCAAACCTCACAGAAAAATCAAAAGACTAATTACCATTCGGTTTATTGAGGTGCACAGCAGTACATACATAGTTGCAACAACTCACATAAAACAAAACAAAGACTGATATTCGGTTGGTTGAGCTGCGCAGACTGCACAGGTTGCGAGCTCGAGCTTGGTTGCTATGGTTACCCACAACAAGTTTGACAGGCATATCGGGGGCAGCTCCTAGTTCAGGACCCCAACACGGCATGATGAAGGGTGCCAAACCGAAAATGCAGAAAAAGATTGCATCATTTTTTCAAAAAACAACGACTGTAAGTAAACTGTGCCTTACTTTATCATATCACCTTGCAATTTTTTGATAGTCTGTTCAAAGTAATGTCATGGTGAAAGTAAAATCGTACGGAGTAGAGATGCCTTTCTGGTAGCCTCCTTCTTTCGGTGGTAGCCTGTAGATACAGTGCTCAGAAGGCAGTTTTAATGTTTAATCTGGCGTTCCCTGCCATAATTTCAGTGAGCATATTGTTTCATAAGGAAACTTTGTGAAGAGTTGTTGACTGACTGCCGCTCACGCAACACACAGGCATAGTTAGAAAGTCAACACATGTTGACAACACATGTTGGGGGTGGGGGTGGGGTTGGTTTGCTGGCAGCTTTGTCCCCCCCAGTTCAAAAAACGTATCTGCGCCCCTGGTTAAGTTTATTGAATATTTTGTCCTTTTAACACATTGATACTATATTATTCACAAATGTAATATTTATACACCAACTCAATTTGGTGAATCTCTACTTCCCTAAGATCCCATTTTGAAACTGAATACATGTTAAACTACAGTATTTTGCCACTTAAATGTTTCCCTTTATTTATTTATTTTCAGTTTGAGGCAGATTTCAGTAGATGGCGAGAGATGGCGAGTAAAGAAAGAACAAGGAAATACAGGGAGAGATGAAATGCAGATTCTGTAAGGAGAGAGGAGGTCCTGAGGAAGAGATGAGCAACTTATTGATAGTGATGCAGGGGGCTGCATCAAATAGCCTATGCCAGTTGTACAATGTGCAGTTATGTTGAGACCAAGTTGAAAAGCACATTATACTTGGAAAAACTCGGCTCAAAGAAAGCTCTCCAGATAAACATACACATGCATGCACGAATAGACACACGCATACTCACTCACACAGATTCACTCACTCACTCAGACATGCATGCAGACTCACTCAATCACTCTTGAATGCAAAGTAAATGCATATGGCGTGACACCATGTAATTTGGGGTGACATTCAGAATTTTGAAAAAAAAAAAAACAAGGCTTTTTGGTTATTAATCATAAATTCATCAGTGTGACAGATGGGGAATAGTGCCAGCAAAGGTTACAAGCATTTTGGTACTTTTATAGCAAGGTATACCCAAATTAATTTGAAGTATATTGAAAGATTACGAGTAATCGTCTTTCTATGAGTGTTGATAAAGTAAAACAATCAATATGTAACATATTTGCACATAAGAAATTATATACTTTTATATAGTAATGACAAAGAATCAGGATAAATTGACTTACAGTATCACATTATACCCTTTTTTAATTTAACGCACAACAACGTTCATGTCACACCACATGACAATTTTAAATCACTAAGTCCGTAAACTAGTGAATAAATGTAAATTTCAGGACAAAATCTGCAAGACCACATATATATTTGGAAATATAAGAGTTAGTGGTGGAATATAATCCAATGAATTCCATGACTTAAATTTGAGATTTAAAAAAAAAAAACTTTTTTTTTTGGCCAAATACAGTATATATATATATATATATATATATATATATATATATATATATATCACAAAGCTCGATCCATAACAGTTGTAAATGTCACTTAATTCCACAGGGTGTCGATAATGGTGGACACCAGTGAAAGTGGTCACCATTATTGACACCTCCTGTCACTTCTCAAACGCGCATTTAGATACAAAATAGCGACTGTCAAATGAAAGAGTAAGAAACAAAGTAGGTTTCGACAAGGAGATCATGAAATATCAGTGAATTTGATAAGTAAAAGCATGTCCATGATCTTTCCATCATGCTTACCTGTGATGATAATGTCTGGGTTTTCCTCAAGTTGCTGATTCTGCTAAAAAAAAAAAAATTCCATCTCAGCTGTGTCATCAGACAACAAGATCAAAGGGTGAGGCGGGTCTTCTGGTTGATTAATTAACCAGTAATAACTGTTGTAACTGAAACTCACCTTTGTAAAATTGTTTTTTTTTATTGGCAAGTCTGAAAAGGTGTCGATAATTATGGACTGTCGATAACTGTAGCTGCCACTTTATATACAGTGCCTTGCAAAAGTATTCATCCTCCTTGGTGTTTGTCACTTTTGTCAAGCTAGAATTAAAATGGATTTTTGGAGGTTAGCATCATTTGATTTACACAACATGCCTACAACTTTAAAAGTGCACACTCCCACCCAGGAAGAACTGTTTGCAAACCCTAAACAAACATTTACTAAACATTAGAATTAGGTTTGGTTTGCAAACCCAAGCAAATAAACATTTAGCAAACATTTCTCTTAGGATTGGTTTGCAAACCATTGTACACAAACATTTCTTAAACATTTGTTTTAGGTTTGGTTTGTAAACCTGAAACCTACAAACATTTAGTAAACGTTTCTGTTAGGTTTGGTTTGCAACCCTAAAATATATAAACAGTAAACAAACGTTTGTATTAGGTTTGGTTTGCAAACCTGAAATATACAAACGTTTAGTAAACGTTTCTGTTAGGTTTGGTTTGCAACCCTAAAATATATAAACAGTAAACAAACATTTGTATTAGGTTTGGTTTGCAAACCTAAATATGCAAACATTTACCAAACTTTTGTTTTAGGTTTGTAAACCTAAAATATACAAACCTTTAGCAAATGTTTCTACTAGGTTTGGTTTGCAAACCCAAATATACAAATTGTTAGCAAACGGTTGCATTACGGTTTGATTAGCAAACCCCTAAAATACAAACGTTCAGCAAACATGTTCATTTGGTTTGGTTTGCAAACACAAAAATACAAACTGTTAGCAAACGGGGCTTGAACCCGAACCTTCTTGCTGTGAGGCGACAGTGCTAACCACTACACCACCATGCCACCCCCCTTTCATATGAAACCCCTAAATAAGAGCTGGTCCTACCAATTCACTTCATAAGTCACATAATTAGTTGAGTAAGATCCACCTGTGTGCAATCAAAGTGTCACATGATCTGTCCCATGATGTCTGTATAAATCAACCTGTTCTGGAAGGACCCTGACTCTGCAACACTACTAAGCAAGCAACATGAAAACCAAGGAGCACTACAAACAGGTCAGAGATAAAGTTGTGATGTATTGATCAGGGTTGGGTTATAAAAAACATATCCCAAACTTTGAATATCCCAGGGGGCACCATTAAATCCATTATAGCAAAAGGCAAAGAGTATGGCACCACTACAAACCTGACAAGAGAAGGCCACCCACCAAAACTCACAGACCAGGCGAGGAGGGCATTAATCAGAGATGCAACAAAGACACAACAATAACACTGAAGGACCTGCAAAGATCCACACCAGAGATGGGAGTATCTGTCCATAGGACCACTTTAAGCTGTACAATCCACAGACTGGGGCTTTATGGAAGAGTGGCCAGAAAAAATTAATTGCTTAAAAAAATCATCTTTGCAGTTTGCCCAACAGCATGTGGCTGACTCCCCAAACACATGGAAGAAGATTTTC
The DNA here is from genome assembly GCF_027579695.1 of Neoarius graeffei. Taxonomy (NCBI): domain Eukaryota; kingdom Metazoa; phylum Chordata; class Actinopteri; order Siluriformes; family Ariidae; genus Neoarius; species Neoarius graeffei. Next base: position 26,234,969 of record NC_083577.1, on the reverse strand, counting down.
TAGTAAAATGAGACAAAAATTGAACTTTTCAGCCATCATGGGAAATACCATGTGTAGCGCAAACCCACCACCCTGAGAACACCATCCCTACAGTGAAGCATGGTGGTGGCAGCATCATGCTGTCTGGATGTTTTTCATCTGCAGGGACAGGAAAGGCAGTTACAGGGCAATTCTGGAGGAAAGCCTGTTTGAGTCAACCAGAGGTTTGAGACTGGGATGAAGGTTCACGGTCCAGCAGGACAATGACCCTAAACATACTGCTAAAGCTACACTGGAGTGGTTTAAAGGAAACATTTAACTGTCTTGGAATGGCCTAGTCAAAGCCCAGACCTCAATCCAATTGAGAATCTGTGGCATAACTTGAAGATTGCTGTACACCAACGCAACCCATCTAACTTGAAGGAGTTGGAGCAGTTTTGCCTTGAGGAATGGGCAAAAATCCCAGTGGCTAGATGTGCTAAGCTTATAGAGACATACCCCAAGAGACTTGCAGCTGTAATTGCAGCAAAAGGTGGCTCTATAAAGTATTGACTTTGGGGAGTGAATACCTATGCACACTCCAGATTTCTTTTTTTATATTAATTATTGTTTGTGTCACAATAAAAACACAATGTGCACCTTTAAAGTTGTAGGCATGTTGTGTAAATCAAATGGTGCTAACCCCTCAAAAATCAATTTTAATTCCAGCTTGTAATGCAACAAAACAGGACAAACATCAAGGGGGATAAATACTTTTGCAAGGTACTGCAGTTACCATCCACTATCAAACTTGATATGTCAAACAGTTGTCTAGTTACAGTACATTGCTCACGTCCACATGCTTTGTGTGCAGCCGCAAATTGCAAAGCGCGCGTACGCCATTAGGACGAAGTAGCATGGACATGTCCCTGATTAGAGCTCAACCACAGTGAAACTATTAATTGTCCAACAAGTTAGTGGACGAATAAAACTGTCTTGAATATTTCCAAAAATGTGCTAGTAAATAATCCCACGTTATGTTTTTAAAAATCAAATTAAAAATAAGTGTTGGATAAAAACCCATCTATCTTCTGTAAATAAAGATTCAAATTTCATTGTCTGGTGGTCAAGTGTTTTATAAGATACATTGCCTTGCACTTACAGTCGGGTTCCCTGTGGTGGTACACGTATGTTGTTCATCATATGTACATATGTCATATGGTTGTCAGAAATGGCAGGCACTTATGGAAGCAGTCACAGGGGAGAGCGGGTGTGTCACAAACTGGTAAACAAATCCAAATCTTCAATCATAGTCAGGGGAAAGCCAGGGTTCGAGTGATGTGCAATGAGAATATAGCAGGCTAGACGTATGATCAGAGTCAAAAACAAATGGAACTAAGGTCAGAATTACGGGATGTCAACACAGCAACCAATGGCTCAGTAGGTTCAAGTAGTTACATACTGAATGGTCCTTTGCACTGATGGATTGGAGCTAGAGTCCTTAAATACTTGAGTTAATGATGAGCAGGTGCAACGCTGATTAGAATTCTGGAAAGGGAGGGCAATGAGGTGTTTGGGGGTTGTAGTCCATGGCAGCCATGTTTGGAGGCTACCCCAAACTCTGGTTGCTCGCACTACATGTGACAATGGTCAAGCCATCTTAGGTTGATACATTGCCATATTATCTTAAGGATGGGGCTCTGCTCCATGTGTACAAGGAGCTCCACTATTAACTTTTATTAGCTCATCCAGTTGACAGGTGATGAACTTATGCCATCATGTGTTGTCCGTTATCTGTCGTCCATCCGGCGTTGTCCACATTTCACGAAAATTGCTTCTCCTCTCTCAATTCTTCACCGATTTTCATTCTTTTTGACAGAAAGGTAGGTCTGCCTGGGGTGCATATAGTGTGGTAGTCGAGTCACTAAACCTTGAGTCTGAGTCCAGTTTCAAGTCCCCAGTCTTCAAGTCCAAGTCATTCAAGAAAATTTCAAGTCGAATCCACTATTGATCTGAGTTGAGTCCAACACTCCAACTGCACCATTCGATGGTGGCTGTTTTAGCACCATTAACATTAGTTTGTTCCTGAACATGCCGTATGAACAGGTGAATGTGCATTCTCTTTGTCAGGGAGCGTGAAGTATTCTGTCAGAGATGGTTGGGAGACGGATGTAAGTGCAGAAGGTGTGTTAATTAATACAAGTGAAGACGGTAAACAATCCAGAATGGCAGGCAAAATCGTAAAATGATGACACAGGCAATAGGTCGAGCGAGGCACAAACAGGCTATCGTAGACTCAGCAGAATCAAAGACAAGAAACAGGAAATCAGGAAACCAAACAAAGAAATAAGGCTTGGTAATGTGTCAGCAATGCAACTCAGTACTTGTGAAAGTTAGTGTGTTTTCACAATTTTTATACAGGCACATTGATTGCACCTTAATCCTGTGTAAGGGCGAGTTGTTTACGGTGCACGCGCAAGAATACATTTGGCGCGTGCGCTGTCCAGAGCGTGCACAAGAGTCTATCTGATGCAGGCGTCAAGGCGTGCAGGTGTGACACTAGTGCATGAAATTCATACAAAAATTAATGTAGATATAAATATCTTATTACAAATTATTTTGGCATGTTACAAAAAATAAAGAAAAAATCAGAGTCGTCGTCTCCAATTTACAAGTCGGAATGCAGTTAATGTACGAGTCCAAGTCTGAGTCCTCAGTGCTCAAGTCCAAGTCAAGTCACAAGTCCTTAAAATTAGGGCATGAGTCAGACTCGAGTCCGAGTCCTGGACTCAACTACTACAAGCCTGGGTGCATATAGCCTCTACCCAAATTTGCATAATTGCAATTAATAATGAAGATATGGACTAAGCCCTAATGAGCAGTTTCCACACAAATCACTTCTTCTCCCTCAATTCTTCACCGATTTTTATTCTTTCTGGCATGAAGGTAGAGGTACCTAGGGTGCATATTAATTCTACTCAGATTTGCTTAATTGCAATTATTAATGAAGCTATGGACTAATTAAGCCTTAATGAGCAGTTCAAAAAAATCGCTTCTTCTCAGTCAATCCCTCACTGTTTTGGATTCTTTCTGGCAAATAGGTCAGTATTCCTAGGGTGTATATAGTTTATGTATAGCATGTGTATATAGTAGTGCTGTCAAAAATGTCGCATTATTAACGCGTTAACTTGACTCAATTTTAACGGCGATAATTTTTTTATCGCGAGATTAACGCTCTGTGACATGATGCCACGCTCCGCACAGCCAGAGTCCTCTGCCCTCCCCCGAAGAGCCACGGTGCTCGGCTTAGGTTTCGTTTTCCCATCGGCGGCTCCAGCCCGACTTTGCAGTGGCTGTGACAAGACGTGTTATGCTCTGCAATAAAAAAAAAACAAACATTGGTACAACCAGTGTTCGAACTATGCCGATATTTTTGGGGGATCCCTTTTTTCCCCTTGGGGGGGTGCTTGCGCTTGTCTCAGACCGCGGATCTCCATCGCGCGCTCACTTCAGATATGCAAATGCTTCCCGTTACACATGATTGCTATGTCAATAACCATCATTTTGCCAATATTTTAGAGACCCCCCAACATTTCCCAAATCATGTTTTCAAGGGATCTCATGTCTGTTTCAGGGGATCTCGGATCCCCCGAGTACCCCCGTAGTTGAGCAACGGTGAGCAAGCCCATTCACTTTTTTATGCTGATAAGAGAATTACAATGGTTTTTCATGTGACAAAAATGTGCGATTAAATTGCGATTAATCGCGAGTTAACTATGACAGTCGCGACATTAATCGCGATTAAATATTTTAATCACTTGACAGCACTAGTATATAGTGCATATAGCTTGCAATGTTTATTGTGCAAGGTGGCCCACTTTAGATAATTCCTTCTGGACTAAACAGAGCCAGAGTGAGCTACTCCATCATTGATGATCTCATCCATTCATCCATTATCTGTAACTGCTTATCCTGTGCAGGGTCACAGGCAAACTGGATCCTATCCCAGCTAACTATGGGTGAGAAGCAGGGTACACCCTAGACAAGTCAACAGGTCATTGCAGGGCTGACACAGAGACAAACAACCATTCACACTCACATTCACACCTACGGTCAGTTTAGAGCCACCAATTAGCCTAACCTGCATGTCTTTGGACTGTGGGGGAAACCAGAGCACCCGGAGGAAACCCGGGCAGACACGGGGAGAACATGCAAACTCCACACAGAAAAGCCCTTGTTGGCCACTGGGGTCGAACCCAGAACCTTCTTACTGTGAGGTGACATTGCGAACCACTACACCACCATGCTGCCCTTTCATGGTCTCATTGTTTCATTAAATTTGAGAGCTGTACCAATCTCTCAAGTTACACAAGAAAATGAAAGCAGAGTTTCTGTAACAAATAAACACTATTTAAACAATGCATGCCATTGTCGAGCACCTGATATTCAAACAACTTTGTATAGCTTTTACATCAGAGTCCAAGCACTGCTTGTGTAAAGGAAAACCATGCATGTTATAATGCCTGTCCCTGTCCTGTGTAAACAACAGAAAGCAATCACGGACAAATTGTCTTGGCCGAAGACTGTTTTTTTTCCACCGTGTTGCTTAGTAATCAAATAATTTACTGGAACATGCAGCAGCACAATGCTAACCTGCTAACCTTCCCACAGAGTCCAGCAAGAAGAGTGGTGATTTTTCTCCTTGCTATTTTTTTTTAAAGGTAGAGGAGGGATGTGTGCAGAATGTTGAAGTGACTTAAGACCTACTGAGAAAGCAAGGGGATTGAATTATGCTTAGTGAACCAGGTGGAGAGAAAACAGAAGGGGAGGTAATGAGAGAAAATAAACTGCATTATTGGTCCACCTGCTAGGACAGGAGATGAGAGTGAGGATGGCAGGAAGACAGAATGGAAAGCCGATGGGTGCAGAATATCCAATCAGTTTTTTGTTCACAGTCAGTAGGGCATGAGGCAAAGGAAACATCATTCAGTAATTAAAACAGAAGTCACAGAACATGTATTATTAGCCATGATTTTCTTCTGAACTGCTGTCAGATCAGAGCAGCATATTTTTGGAATTAGTCCCAAACTGATAATTGTCGCATTAGCATTAGATAAAAATTGCCAGTTAAACAACTTGTATTACATTTTGTTCCAGCAAGTCACTGCCTAAGGGTTTACTCAGAGTAGAGCTTAGTCTCAGGAGTACATTTTATAAACCGTTATCATTTAAGCCATAATCTGAAGTTTGAACATCTGCTATTTTCCCTTGCTCCATAGCACAGAGACTGTGCATACCAATGAGCTGGCCGCTAGTTTGGAGAACATGTAGAGCGGCGTCTGTGTGGGATTATCCATTTAAAGCATGCCTCTTGGACTTGATTTCAATCAGTTTGTGAAGTTAATCAGAAAGAGGCAGGATCGCGATGCATGAGCATGCCTCAGGTGCCTCTGTGTACCCCGTGCCTGCATTAGCTTAATCTCATTCATCAATCCACCAGCCAAAGAGCCTCCCTCCAGCCAGGACAGACAGAGAGAGAGAGAGAGATAAATGGATGCAATGCACAGGTCTAATGGAAATGTTGTGTAAGGTAATGGAAGATGCCGCATTATCTGTAAAGATATTGCCCTATGATCTGTGATGATAAACCTTCTCCACAATTTGACTTGCCAAGATGGTGGGGGAAAAGAAAAAAGAAAAAAAAACAGGAGAAAAAAAACAGGAGGGAAAGGCATGAATCAGCCCTAGAATTATGGGTCAGGACAAAAAGGATGCTTGGCAGGAAGTAGAGCGGGGGGATATAATTGCTAGCGCACCATTTCTGAAAAGGCTATTGAAAATGCCATTCTGTGCGACGCTGATTGGCTTCCCCCCTGCAATGCACTCTCTCTGGTTGGCCGTATTCTAAAAGCATTGAGCGTGGATGGCTTTTTAGCAGATGCTGTGAATAGTTTGCATGGCAAAATAACAAGGTAATTAGGGTGTTTGCAAGTGTGGAAGCTAGCATTACAGCCACAGTCGTGTAGGGTTTGTCCAGACCTGACAGCTTAATTAGCAAAGAAAAGAGATGGATGGGGATGGATATCAATCCTTATTGTATATTTGATGATAGCTGAGCACTTTATTGATGCTCCCATGCCTGACTGTAGGAGGAATAACTTTGTTTTTCCCGAGCTTGGATTTTGGCCACCTTGGGAAAATGGTTTGTTCAGGAGGGTGATAAGACAAATAGACACTACATTTAAAGGGATCCTCCTGCGGATTTATTCTCAAACTTATTGCTGGGTTTCAGGTGACGTCACAGACGCCTCATTAGTTATTCAAAACTTTAGCTGGTGGTCTACCAAAGCTCAGTTGACAAAGCATTTGTACAGAGAAGGTGCATTGCTCACATGAAAAATGCCTTACGCTTGCGTTGTTTTAGGTTGTTCAAATCGGTCAAACCGTGAAACTGATAAAAGTTTCTTCAGGGTTCCCCATGAACTAATAAAAAGGATGAATGAACACAGGATTTCACAAAAAGACGTCGAGAAAGGTGGCTTTTGAACCTCTCACTGAAATCGAAGGGAGCCGAGTCGAAGCATGCTCGAGTTTGCAGTGATCACTTGGCGAAAGGTTTGTATTTCCCTCTCAGCTATGGCCTTAGTGTTTTCCAAGTACTTTTCTTGCTGTGTCGTTATTTTACGGTACTTTTTTTTAGTCACAAAGTGCTAAAGTCACCAGCTGTTTCTTTGTTTACTCCTCACAAAGTCCATATGCATGAAGGTCATGACAAAATTCTTCCTCAGCCATACAGTTACAATGCGCCGTGATCACTTCTCCATCTTGCTTAACTAAGATCCAGGTCTTTAAAGGGGTTTCTGATGATCTTTGTGAATGATTTACCTGAGAGATAAGAGCCAACACAAGTGAGAATCAAGCCAACTGCTGTTTGTTTACACTTCAACTTGCAGTGCTTTGTTGTAAAGATGTGAATAAAAAGCTTAAAAAAAACATACTTACACGGGCAAAAACAATACAGGATTCATTCAGCAGCAACTTGATACCGAGGTCCTTTACCCAGCCACATACAAAAAAGTTGTAAGCCTCCATACTCTTCCACGCTTTCATCTGTTTTGCAGTGTAGAAGGACGTCTGCAACACCAGATAGTTCGAGATGTCGGGGAACTCGACTGAAGGGTAGTTTTCGAGATCATATGACAAATTCTTCTTTCCCAGACTGTAGGGGTCGATTCCATTGCACACAGCAATCTTCTGAATATATCTAAAGTGAGCAGTGGCTTCTAGATTACGAGTATACTCTGATAAGTTATCGCTAGTTGTTTGCACTACGGCAGCCGTTTAGACCACCAGCTATTTCACTTCTGGTAAAACCACTAAGAAAAGTCATGTGACTGATACCCAGCAATTCTAAGTAAAAGTAGTCACAGATTTTTATTTTTATTTTTTGGGTTTGAGGAAAATAAATTTTCTATGCGATGAGGTCATGTTGTGGTCACTTGGAGCAACTCAGCTGTTCATATTCTCTGTTTACATTGTAGTTTTGTTAGTTTTACCAGTATTTTGATAGAATTTATCAGTTTTTAAATAAGTATGCCTCATTGTGTAGTATACTGTATAAGTGCCACAATGATGCTAAAAAGAAAGCACAAGCTGGAAACTCAACTGCATTTCAACAAAGAAAATGAAAAGTGTGCTTGCTCAGCTGCAGCAGAAGGTCATCGACAGAAACTAGATCAGACATAAGACTTCATGCTGTAATTTTTTTTCCACATGATCTACAGAAAATGTGTATGGCAAATTGTGTATAGTGTACTGTGTGTAGCTGCATGCTCTAAAATCTCTATTTTAAACCATTTTTTAAACCAACTATTTTAACCTCTGTTAATTTACCCAGAACCATGTAGATCATGTAGAAAAAGATTTTATAGCATGAAGTGTCATGTCTCGCTGCCAGTTGAGCCATAGTAAACCGAGATTTTAGTGTGCATAGGCACACACACTACACACACTTTGCCACACACACTTTGCTACACACACTTTGCTACACACACTTTCTGTAGATCATGTAAAAAAGATTTTGCAGCACGAAGTCTCATGTCTGATCCAGTTTCTATCGGTGACCCTCTGCTACAGCTGAGCAAGCACACTTTGCATTTTCTTTCTTGAAATGCAGTCGAGGTTCCAGCTTGTGCTTTCTTTTTAGCATCATTGCAGCATTTATATGCTACACAATCAGTGCGTTTACATGCACATAGAGAAAATCGAATTTCTGATGTAGCTCGACTGAAATCGAAGTTCTAAATGCCACGGATACACCTTAGCTCGGCTGAAATCGAAACGAACTGGATTTCTCGTAATCGAGCTACACGACCTAGATTATGTGATTGTAGCCGAGCTACTTAGTGCATGTAACCCTATCAAGCAATGTAGTCCAGCTACTTACTTCCCTTCTGGAAGTGACGAGTGATGAGACCACAAGTGGGAAACACAACAGCCTCGGTCGGCATGACAACAGTAGTAGTAGCGAGCAGCAGAAGAGGTCAGGAGGAACAAGGAGACAAAAAAACAAAAACAATTGAACTTTTTGTGTGTTTATTAAGACACAAGTTAAATTGTAAGCAAAAAATGGACTTTAGAAAAATATACAATTGTGCAAAATAAGTTGTCTTACGGGCGGCACGGTGGTGTAGTGGTTAGCGCTGTCGCCTCACAGCAAGAAGGTCCTGGGTTTGAGCCCCGGGGCCGGCGAGGGCCTTTCTGTGTGGAGTTTGCATGTTCTCCCCGTGTCCGCGTGGGTTTCCTCCGGGTGCTCCGGTTTCCCCCACAGTCCAAAGACATGCAGGTTAGGTTAACTGGTGACTCTAAATTGACCGTAGGTGTGAATGTGAGTGTGAATGGTTGTCTGTGTCTATGTGTCAGCCCTGTGATGACCTGGCGACTTGTCCAGGGTGTACCCCGCCTTTCACCCGTAGTCAGCTGGGATAAGCTCCAGCTTGCCTGCGACCCTGTAGAAGGATAAAGCAGCTAGAGATAATGAGATGAGATGAGAAGTTGTCTTACAAAACAGTGGTCTGTGCAGGACAGTTTGTAGCCGACAGGTGGCAATGACATGTGGTGTGAATGTAAAGTGGAAATCACTCCTCTTCTTCATGACTACAACCGGAAGTGTACCAACACGATGGGGCGTGTAGCGCCACCTGTGGCTCGGGTGCACAATGTACCTCACACAATAGCTCGATTTCCTTGTGTGCATGTAGGATTGGATTTCTCTGGCACCCCTGCTGGGACCCTTAGCTCGATTACCGACAGTAGCTCGATTTGTATGTGCATGTAAATGCACTGAATGAGGCATACTTATTTAAAAACTGATAAATTTGGTAAAATACTTGTAAAACTAGTGGAAAAATAAGTCTTTATTTGTCACATGCACACTCAAGCACAGTGAAATTCATCCTTTGTGTTTAATCCATCTGAAGCAGTGAACACACAAGTGAGCAATGAACACACAGACATTCCCAGAGCAGTAGGCAGCTATGCTACAGCACCCTCAAGGGCACCCCACATTAACCTAACTGCATGTCTTTGGGGGAAACCGGAGCACCTGCAGGAAACCCACACAGAGATAACATGCAAACTCCATACAGAAAGGCCTCCGTCGGCTACTGGGCTCGAACCCAGAACCTTCCTGCTGTGAGGCGACAGTGCTAACCATTACACCACCATGCTGCCCACACTACAGTGTAAACAGAGATTATAAACAGCTGAGTTGCTCCAAGCGACCACTACCTAACATCATCACATACCTCACCACTGCAGGAAGCCCATCTGTCATTTTAAAGAAAATTCATTTTTCTCGAACACTATTTAGTCTCTGAAAATGAAAGCTTGATTTTTGAAATCTGCGACTAATTTTACTTCAAATAAGTTTGAGAACAAATGTTGCCACGCAAAACAAACCTCGCCCGGCAGCATTTATTTTATAGCTATATGTTGATAATGGGGCGGCACGGTGGTGTAGTGGTTAGCGCTGTCGCCTCACAGCAAGAAGGTCCTGGGTTCGAGCCCCGGGGCCGGCGAGGGCCTTTCTGTGTGGAGTTTGCATGTTCTCCCCGTGTCCGCGTGGGTTTCCTCCGGGTGCTCCGGTTTCCCCCCACAGTCCAAAGACATGCAGGTTAGGTTAACTGGTGACTCTAAATTGACCGTAGGTGTGAATGTGAGGGTGAATGGTTGTCTGTGTCTATGTGTCAGCCCTGTGATGACCTGGCGACTTGTCCAGGGTGTACCCCGCCTTTCACCCGTAGTCAGCTGGGATAGGCTCCAGCTTGCCTGCGACCCTGTAGAAGGATAAAGCGGCTAGAGATAATGAGATGAGATGAGATGTTGATAATGGTAATATTTTTCAATCATCAGCTGTCAGGTTATAGTCCTATGGAAATCCATGACCTTGAGTTTGACATTTCTAAGTCATTCAAGGTCAAAGATCATGGTGCCAAATGAAAGCCCGTATGGTAATTCCTATAAGTTGATAATGGTAAATATCTGTCTACCATTTCAGAGGGCTGTTTCAAGTTACAGCCCTCTGAAAATCCATGACTTTGAGTTTGACCTTTATCATGGTCCCAAATGAAAGGCCATATGGGAGTTCCTATATGTAAGTAAAGATTTGTCTATCAGCAACTGTTTTTGATTTATAAAAGAAAATATGTTATTTTGACCGAAAGGTTGGCCTTTCTAATGACTTTGACCTTCACCATGACCTGATGACCTCCAGAATTTAATCAGGTAATCTACAGACCATTACCCATCTACCCTGGAAATTTGAAGTCAATCGATGCAACCGTCTAGACACAAAATAGTTAACAGACAGACAGACAGAAACACACACACACACAAAACAAACAACCCATACTGATTACAATACCTCACCCCACTTACTCCACCGTGGGTGAGGTAATAAATCAGCTGGAGGATCCCTTTAAGAACCTGGTCCTCATTAGGTTATAATGGTGACCTTGTTAAGTTATCACTACCCAAAGTGCCATTACTTTTATTAAGGCCATCATATCACATAGGTGTACAGTCACAGTTCTTAGACTACGCAGGATAATCAATAACTTCAGCATCTCATATTTTATAGCCAAGCACTTGCTTTTATGATGCTTCATAATCCACTAATAACTTAATTGGCAGCGATGATTTTGTAGTGGATGCTTGTTGCCAATACAGACACAGGCCAACATTTCAGACCCATAATTGTTACTTAAGATGTTCTGTCTTCTGAGCTTCATGGTAAGAGCCATATAAAGGTCCTCAGCATCTCAGTGGTCCAACCATGTCTTTTACACAAGATCAGGTTCTGCTGATTGCAGTGTCTTTCCATCTCCTCGCACTCCTCATCAAGACATCTCTGTCTTCCTGCCAACTCATCTGTCAGATATCTGAAAGCATGCTTTCTTTCTCAAGTGTGCACTCAGAGAGAACCTATTCACCTGGCCCTGCTGCTGATAGAGCAGATCTATTATTTACAATGCATTAGATGTTAGAATGTTATGTTTTAATGGTTGCTATGAGAAACAGCAGATACTCAGCGCACACATACTGCCTGATTTGCACAAGATCTGTATATTTCAACCAAGGACTGTGACAAAGTACTCCTACATTTTAGGATTTTTTTTTTTTTGAGCCATTCCAATTTTTTTTGTCTTCCTTCCTACTCCTATAGATAGTGTTACAGTTCCGATTGTGGTTCAGAGTCGTGGTAGGTTCATATATGTACTTGATAATGGCAGTCCAACATTCTTAGTTTCCCCTCAGTCTGTAATGATCTTGGCAACTATTCGTGTAGCTCAGTGTCTGAAAAGAAACAGATGTCAAATGCTGGATAATGCGGAGATTGGATAGCTCATAACAAATTACCATGGATTATGACACGGTCGCTTTTTGGAAAGCCCCCGGATCAATGCTTCCTTGTAATGCTAGCCTCCGCTAATGCCCCGCATTATTTTCACATTGTATCACGGCTCCTGTGCTTTATGTAAACAATGGGGGCACTGCAAACACACGCACACATTTCCTTCTCCTTTCGAAATACCTCTTCTTCCATGAAAGGAAAAAAGAGTGAAAAAGAAGGAAAAGAAATTAGAGCAGCCTCTTTCAATCAGGCGCAGGTGTTGTGATTAGGCCTGTCACGTTTGAAGGCAAGGGGGGAAAGTGTAGCCTGGTACTCATTAGGACGCTGTTTTGATTCGGATTGAAACTCAGGGTCGGTTCTATTGTCACTCCAGATCATATGACCTGCGTAAACACATGTAATCAGTGTGCGGCACAGCAGCTAAACATGACATGGCATCCACCTTGCGCAAGAGTGTAACCAGAGCCGTACGCTAACATTCCCTACTGATGCTGTGTGCTAGGTTGGGTCATGTCCCTATAACAACTGTTATATGTCAGTCCTCACTGCCAATTCCTCCTTCTTCAACGTAAACCTTTTTAAAATTCTGCTTTAAGGCAGGTTGTTGTTTTCTTATTTCACCTTTGAGTTCAGTAATCTGAGGACCACCCAGTGAGGGGCAAAACTGGTTTTACTCCACTTACTAACTCTGGACAGGCTTGTTCACACACACACACTAGTCTCACGTTTATGTAATTAGTGCAGCAGATCAAATCTCATCTAAGTGTCTCAAAACTCAAATGAAAGCAGCATGACAATATAGGACTCTACATCTATACAGTCAGTCAATGCAGATACAGCTTTATATATATATATATATATATATATATATACACAGTATATATGGTGGTGCAAAAATACGAAGTTTATCTTCGAGTGGTGAACATATGTCGTGAATGAGTGAAATATTTTTCAACACAACAAGATAAACTTCATATCTGTACTTTGGCAATGTACGTCTAGTCAGCAGTAATACACTGGGAGTGAGGTCATTGGAGTGAAATATCAGGAAATGTGTCACTCAGATCCGCAGTGTATTTTATATGAAAAATGTGAGTTTTTCAACACTAGAAGATAAACTTTATATCTTCAAGCCAATGTGTGATTTTCTTTTTATTATATACAGTACACTGCAAAAAATGATATCTTAGCAAGTGAAACTATCTTGAAAACAGTTGAAACGATCTAGCATTTCCTATTAGAAGAATACAAGACACCATTTCTGAGATTATTAAACCTAGTTCTAGATTGCAACCAACTTATTCTAAGATGTCTTATCAAGTAAAAATATCTGTCCATGCAGCAAGATAATTTCACCAGTATTAAGTAATTTTCTCCTCAAATACAGTTTTCAATTTTTTGCAGTGTAGACACATTCACAAACAAAACGTCCCCAAATTTATCAAAACAATTCATCAGTTTCCTCATAAGTGAAGATATGTGAAAATGTTACTCAATGTCCCAAATGTAGTTCGTATGAAAAAAATGAGTGGTGTATTTCCCAGTAAAACACTGTCTTAGTATATGTCTGTATACTAAATAGAGGATATTGCATGGTTGCATGAAGATATGACGTTTATCTTCGAGTGGTGAACATATATTCACAAGTGAGTCAAGCAGACTAGTGAAATATTTTTCAACACAAGAAGATAAACTTCATATCTTCATGCAATGGGATAATGTTCTTTATATTATATGGACACATTCTCAAAAAAAAGAAGACAGAGTCATCTATATGCCCTGCCCTATATACCAAGTTTTAAGATATTATTTGTCACATTTTTCAAGTTCTGCTGCAGGAAACCAACCCTACCTCTTTACACTGACCTCAACAGCCCATGGCATAAACCCACCAGACCTTTGGTCCAGGTGAGCAAAAAATGTAAATTTCTCACATTTCTTAGTATCAAAAGGCACATCTACATTACTTACAGTAATCAACACATATACCAACTTTCAAGACCATACCACTCATAGTTTTCAAGTTCTGCTCCGGAAACAAAACCTACCCTGAAGACTAACCTGAGAGACTAAGTCTGAAACTGTCATCTCATCTCATCTCATTATCTCTAGCCGCTTTATCCTTCTACAGGGTCGCAGGCAAGCTGGAGCCTATCCCAGCTGACTACGGGCGAAAGGCGGGGTACACCCTGGACAAGTCGCCAGGTCATCGCAGGGCTGACACATAGACACAGACAACCATTCACACTCACATTCACACCTACGGTCAATTTAGAGTCACCAGTTAACCTAACCTGCATGTCTTTGGACTGTGGGGGAAACCGGAGCACCCGGAGGAAACCCACACGGACACGGGGAGAACATGCAAACTCCACACAGAAAGGCCCTCGCCGGCCCCGGGGCTCGAACCCAGGACCTTCTTGCTGTGAGGCGACAGTCTGAAACTGTTTCCATGGAAACATGAAAAATTTAAATTTCTAAAATTTCTTAGTATGAAAAGGCACCTTGTTAACATGTATACCAAGTTTTGGGGCGTCGTGGCTCAGGTGGTTAAGGCGCCATACCATGAATGCGGGCGACCCGGGTTCGATTCCGGCCCGAGGTCATTTCCCGATCCCTTCCCGTCTCTCTCTCTCCCGCTCGTTTCCTGTCTCTACACTGTCCTATCCAATAAAGGTGCAAAAAGCCCAAAAAAATATCTTTAAAAAAACATGTATACCAAGTTTCAAATCCGTATCTTGAATAGTTTTAGATATATACTACAGAAATGAACATTGCTCTTAGAAACTAAGTCAAAATCTATTTTTGATGTAAAAATTTGAAAAAAAAAAAAAAAAAATCCAAAATAGCAAATGGCAGCAGTTCACATGTTGCTTGATATGTATACAAAGTTTCATGATAATATCTTCAGTAGTTTTAAAGATATGGCCCAGAAACAAAAACCTGACTGGATGGACAGCTGTATGGACAGACGGAACCTGTTTCTATATCCCCTGCCAAACTTCATTTGGGCGGGGGATAAAAATGCAAGTTCACCAAAAGAATTTTAATTTTGAACCAGTTCTCCATTTTGACAACACACATCATGTCAGTGGGAAAACACTGGGAGTGACATCATCAGAGTGAAATATGGGGAAATATGTCACTCAGGGCGGCACGGTGGTGTAGTGGTTAGCGCTGTCGCCTCACAGCAAGAAGGTCCTGGGTTCGAGCCCCGGGGCCGGCGAGGGCCTTTCTGTGTGGAGTTTGAATGTTCTCCCCGTGTCCGCGTGGGTTTCCTCCGGGTGCTCCGGTTTCCCCCACAGTCCAAAGACATGCAGGTTAGGTTAACTGGTGACTCTAAATTGACCGTAGGTGTGAATGTGAGTGTGAATGGTTGTCTGTGTCTATGTGTCAGCCCTGTGATGACCTGGCGACTTGTCCAGGGTGTACCCCGCCTTTCGCCCGTAGTCAGCTGGGATAGGCTCCAGCTTGCCTGCGACCCTGTAGAAGGATAAAGCGGCTAGAGATGAAATATGTCACTCAGATCCGTGATGTATTTCATATGAAAAATGCGAGTTTTTCACCATGAGAAGATAAAATTCATATCTTCAAGCCAACATGTGATTTTCTTTTTATTATACAGACACATTCACAAACAAAAAGTACCCAAATTTATCAAAACAATTCATTGATTTCCTCATGAGTGACATACACATATGTTATTTACCAGCTTAAGGTCAGTCCATATGGTGAAATACCGTGACTGAGGTCTTGAAAGTACTGAGCGAGGCCCTCTGGGCCGAGATCAGTATTCAAGGCTGAGGTCACGGTATTTCACCATACGGACCGAAGTTAAGCTGGTAAATAATATATTTATTTTTTTCTTTACCAAATTCTAACAGAAAACGAGAGCACCCAAAAGGGGAAACCAAGCCAAACCGAGCCACCATTTTGAATCCTCATTCACGGCTGGAATGCAAATTGCTTTCTCCTCAGTATACAAGCGCACTTCCATGAGAGGAAAAAAACTACATTTTGCCACCTATGTAGTCCCCTATTTATACAAAATTGAGTCATTCAGGATTCAGCCATGTTTTTGCTCGGCGTTAGCAACAGTTACAGGTTTTTAGCTTTCTCTTGAAATGTTTTCTTTTATTTCTTCTTCCTCAGGGTAGTAAAACTCGCTTTCGTTGTGAACACTGTTGTTATCTCTATCCATGCTGTAAAATTAATGCTATTCTCCTGAGAAATGCTGGCAAAAATGTATAAGATTTTTGATAATCTTATAAATAAATCTTATAAAAAAAGATAAATGTTGACAAAAAATTCTACTATGTTTGTTGTTGTTGTGAATGAGCATGTCGTCAGAGGTCCGTAACCAGGGTCGGTACCGTAGGATATGGACCCACTCGCCAGCCAATCAGAGTGCAGGATTTGGACCACGAAAAAAATAGAGAGAGTTATGTCATGGTTTTGGTTCTCCATGTCCCGGATGGAGCTCATATGAAAAGTACGATTGGCATATTTCCCAGTAAAACACTCATGTTGATATATACACATTTTCTTTTTTATACTATGATATATATATGGCAGCATGGTGGTGTAGTGGTTAGCGCTGTCGCCTCACAGCAAGAAGGTCCGGGTTCGAGCCCCGTGGCCGGCGAGGGCCTTTCTGTGTGGAGTTTGCATGTTCTCCCCGTGTCCACGTGGGTTTCCTCCGGGTGCTCTGGTTTCCCCCACAGTCCAAAGACATGCAGGTTAGGTTAACTGGTGACTCTAAATTGACTGTAGATGTGAGTGTGAATGGTTGTCTGTGTCTATGTGTCAGCCCTGTGATGACCTGGCGACTTGTCCAGGGTGTACCCCGCCTTTCGCCCATAGTCAGCTGGGATAGGCTCCAGCTTGCCTGCGACCCTGTAGAACAGGATAAAGCGGCTAGAGATAATGAGATTATATATATATATATATATATATATATAATTTTTTTAAGCAATGTTTTGGTGTAAAACATCTAATTTCAACTGATCATCATTCATTTGTCTTCAATGAACACTTGATTCTGGGCACGGCTGCCATGGATCCAGAGCTTATTTTGGGAAAACTGAGTTAGGAATTCACTTGGATTGGACTCTGGTACAAAGTAGGGCAAAATAGATGCACAAATTCACACACTCATTCACACTTGGTGGTGATCTGTGTGAATAGTTACAAATTAGCAATAATCCCTGTTTATATGGTATTAGTATGTGTATGAAATCAAACAAAACCCGACCTGCTTTTTTTTTTAATTCATTCAAATGTGTCATTGACCAAAGATCAGATAAAAACTTTTCCTATTCCAAATAAAAGAATTAAAGTTCTAGCTGTGGCCAAAAAATACAGACTCTGCCAGGTGTGGAAAATCTTCTTCTTCTTCTCTTCTTCTTCTTCTAACAAACTTTTAGCCCTCATTAATAAAACTTCTCGATGGGAACTGGATGGGGAGTTCGAGGCCAACCAGATGATGCATTTCTCATTAAAAAAAGTTGTTTTAAAAGATAATGTGTAGTTCAACAATCTGCCTAGTCATCCTGCAATAAGATCTACATCTGTACAGGGGTTGTGGAAGTGAGGAGGAGAAAAGAGAGAAGGATGAGATGGGGAGAGACAGCAGGTTTAGAATATATTAAGGGGTGTAAAAGTGATGATTTTGGAGCCAGTCATTTAAGTGATAAGTGAGCTCTCGCTCTTTTTCTCGGTGTGTGTGTGTGTGTGTGTGTGTGTGTGTTGGGGGGTGACATTTTGTGAGGAAAGGAGAAACAGTTTGTTGAGAAGTAGGGAGAGTGAGAACAAGAGAGAAGAGAAGGATGAAGAGGAGGGAGGAGAACGAGGCCTGTCATTATGTGGAAATGAGTTACACTTCCCTCCCTCTGCATAAATAACACACCTGCCCAAGCCTGGGAGTGTGGAGATCTTTATTAATGCTCCTTAAGTGCAGGGTGTAAGGGATGATGCCCTTCTGGATACTTCTACAGAGATATACTTGTAGGCAAGGGTTATTTGTTAGATGCTTATCTTAGGTCATGATATTTCCAACTCGGTCTCAAAAAAAAAAAAAGCTTGCTTTCAGCATATGTGCAATATGATACGTTACACGCCAACATTCTGGAACAAATAACTTTCACTCCTATGCTGTGTATTAGACATTATACATTGCCCACTTATCATGTAACTTCTCTTCTCTGCAACAACCATCCAGTTGCAAGTCACGTATATGGTACCATAATGTACATATTTTAAAAATGAGGATAATTTTTGCTCTGTAGATTCTTTAATCTATTCAGAATACAAAGAAGTTTGACTATGAAAATTACAAACTTTACACATGAAGTGGCGATGCTTAGCGTGTTTAAAAAAGACGTACATAGTTGCTTGAAGATATGAAGTTTATCTTCAAATGGTAAACATATTCACGAGTGAGCGAAGCCAAGGACTGAATATATGATCAGCATGAGAATATAAACTTCATATCTTTGCACAACTGTGTCACCTTTTTTTCTATGATATGGACACATTGACAAATTTAATCAAAAGAGTTTTAATTTTGAACTGGTTCACCATTTTGACAATGCACGTCTAGTCAGCAAGAAAACACTGGGAATGATGTCATCAGAGTGAAATATCGGGAATTATTATACATACAGGACACTTTTTCAATGGAATAAAAACATATTCTATTCCCTTCTAGTGGGTTGCATTAATTTGGTTTGATAGCATGCAATATTGTTAGCATATTCCTTATCCTACGTGTATTACGTCACTCTATGCAAAGGAGAATGAGCATTGAATATGGTTTACGATATTGCATGGTTGTCAAGACAACATGATGTCACACGTCAGAGCTGATGCGAAGATTCAGTGAGAATGTTTTCTGCTGCACATGCACAGAAGCATTTCTTTGTTCAACGGGACACAAAGACGCGTTGAATGTCTGAATGGCTACCAAAACTTCATTAGATATTATTCACACACATTTACAAGCAGTGGCAAACTGTTACTATGAGAGCTGAGACTTCAGCTGAGCCAAAACTTAGCCAGACACCAAAAAAACAGTGCAAAGGATTTTGCAAGGGATTAGCGGCAGGCTGGCAGGTTGCTCCGTTGTGTGTAGTTGTTGATTTAAAAAAGTAATTAAGTAAATTACACAGGGAAATGGACACTTAAGTCTGAGTGAAAAACACTGTAGCAAGTGTGCAGCGTGGAAGAAGAGTCTGGAAACAGAAATTTTAGTTTCTCGGTCGTTAGCCTGTGCTACTTGCTCTTGAGAGCACTGGCTTGACCGCTTTATTAGTATTCGCTAACACTACTGATGAATGCTATACCGGCTAGAAGGTGACTTCACTGCTGTGCTGACTCGCACTTAAGCTCGCGTTGGCCTTTGAGAAGGCCTAGGGCGATAAATTTTTGGTCCCTCCCACTATAAATCAAAATCAGATTGGTTAATTCATCTTTCACTTCCTACATAAACATACACTGCCATGGCCTTCTGTCTCGGCAATGAAGTCGTAACCAATGACTGAGCAGCTCTAAACTCTTCTCAGCCTAGAGACAACAAACAAACAAACAAACTCATTGGATAACTTGATTTTAATGTCTTCAGGACAGTAACCCTTTCATTTCTGAAGCAAATTTGACAGAAAATGAGGCCAGATTAAAATTAGAACAGAATAATCATAATGAAATTATGAAAAAAAAATGAAAGCAATTAAAGACTGAAAGTAAATATAACATTTGAAATGCTGATATGTTTGGGCCTTCTCTGAAGACCTAGAAGTATCAATGGCAGGCCATTTTTTAAAGTAGTTGTCATGTTTTGTGATGTATCAAATTAAAAACCATGAAGATCTGAATTGAAAACTTGTTTTTGTAAATATGTCTAAAAAAAAGAAACAAAAGTTATGAACATTTGAAAATCCAGTGTTTTATAAAAATTTTCCATTTCTGTCCATTGCCCTGGTCACAAACCAGCAATTATTTTCCATTGGTTTAATTTTCCAATCATGAGGGAGGGGGGAAGAGATTTAGAGTTTGAGTATCAGGGTAAGAATTACAGATAAAGGCTTCTTCTTGAATATCACAATTCTGCACCTAGAAGGCTTAAAAGTAATACATCAATGAAATTGGTCCATCCTTTGTGTTTAAACATACCGGTAAAAGCCAGAATTGAGCAGGTATGTTCACTTTAAATTGTGGACACTAAGCATGACTAATGATGCTGGCGCTTGAATGTGCTGTGTATAAGAGGATCAAACTTTTGTTAATTAATTCTCTTCAAAACAGTATTACTGATATTTATAAACCTTATTTTTTTCTCTATGAAAAAAATATATTTGGAAAGTCATTGATTTTTAGGAAGAATACAAAATTTCTCAATGAACCGATCTTTTGTGGGTGCTAGACAGCAAAGCATTCAACTGATTTTATTGGAAAATCAAGTCAACATGAGAGATTTGACTGCTAGGTGGGAATCATGAGTTTCAAGCTGATTGAACCAACAGTGAGCAAGCTGGAAGCAAAACAACAACAACAACAACAACACACGGACCGGTGATGCATATCACTAAAAAACCCAAGATGGTGGCGCTTGTGAATTTGATGTATTGAATCACACAACGTTAAAAAACGCTTAAAGTGAAAATTCATCACAACACCGCACAAAATTAACAATATATTCCATAAATGTTATTTATTCTTGAATAGACACTAGTTTTATGTACCGTATTTTCTGGACTATAAGCCGCTACTTTTTTCCTAGGTTTTGAACCATGTGGCTTATACAAAGGTGCGGCTATTCTGTGGATTTTTCTTCCACCGCTAGGGGCGCTCTTCTTCTTGGATTTTTATGGCGGTTGGCAACTTAACGTATGAGGTACATTACCGCCACCTGCTGGACTGGGGTATGGTTCAAGAGCCTATTCTACAACTAAACTGGGTGACTAAAAAAAAAAAAAGAGAGAGCGAGCTAGGGGCGCTCTAACCGGAAGTAGAATCAAAAATAAGATAGACGAAAAATCAATGCAAAGAAGAATTAGCAGATCTTTAGCAGATAGAACACGCATGACAAATTACTAACTGGTAATTATTTTCAAATCCAGCGAAGATGATTAAAGTGACTTGTGGTTTCAAACACAGGAGAAATGAAGGTAAATAAATACCGGTTATTTTCTCTTGGTTCTGTTCCGTTTTAATCAGCAAAGTTGCTGCCGTGTTAAAAGGCACTGTTCGGAAAGAATCTGTTCAGGTACATACATGTACATCTCATCTCATTATCTCTAGCCGCTTTATCCTTCTACAGGGTCACAGGCAAGCTGGAGCCTATCCCAGCTGATTACGGGCGAAAGGCGGGGTACACCCTGGACAAGTCGCCAGGTCATCACAGGGCTGACACATAGACACAGACAACCATTCACACTCACATTCACACCTACGGTCAATTTAGAGTCACCAGTTAACCTAACCTGCATGTCTTTGGACTGTGGGGGAAACTGGAGCACCCGGAGGAAACCCACGCGGACACGGGGAGAACATGCAAACTCCACACAGAAAGGCCCTCGCCAGCCCCGGGGCTCGAACCCAGGACCTTCTTGCTGTGAGGCGACAGCGCTAACCACTACACCACCGTGCCGCCCATACATGTACATTTACAGTACAAAATCGTTCTGTACATGCAGTAAATATCTAATTTTTCAACATAGATATCTGCGGCTTATAGCCCGGTGCGGCTTGTATATCTTTTTTTTTAATTTTTTTTTTAAAATAGAGCGGATGCGGCTTATATACAGGTGCGCTCTATAGTCCAGAAAAATTAAACACTTTTAAATGTCTTTAAAGGCTAAATGAAAACATCCTGTTCTCCCATACAAACAGCGCGCTATCAAGCTTATGAGAAGGTCCTCGTGTCTCCTCTGCTTCCAAGAGAAAAACGTACCAACAGACACTGAAAAAAGAGTGTATTATTAATAATAGGCTTTTTTCATGGTCTATCAAATTCGTTCAGCTACTCATCTTTGACTCGTTCAATATCATGCTAGCTGCGAGGGCGCAGGCACTTACGGATATATGTGTGGCGGAAGACAACTTTAGAAGAGCAAACCAAGCCAAATCGAGAGACAGGAAATGTAGTCAGAAGCTAGCGAGGGTTAGGCGATTGGCAAACAGAGTTATGAGGGCAAGACAGAGAGCAAGAAACTGCAGAAGTACTGGCAAGGGTCAAAAAGGCAGCCAGGAAGAACCAAGGCCTGCTATGAACTTGTGAATCAGGACAATACTTCACAGTGGGTGAGAGTGTGACTGGGGTTTATATAGGGAGACAGGTGATTGTGGAAATGTGAGTCAGCTGTGACTCAGAAGGCAGGAGATAGAGGGCGCTGTGCATGCTGGGAGTTGTAGTCCCAGCTGTCTATGTTTGTAGTTTGCTCGTTTCCAGTGGGTTTACTGACACTAGCTGAATGGAATATATCTGATATGCCACTTAACGCCAGCCAATATTATTTAAATATGTCACTCAGATCCGTGATGTATTTCGCATGAGAAATGCGAGTTTTTCGCATGAGAAGATAAACTTCATATCTTCAAGCCAAAGTGTGATTTTCTTTTTATTATATCAACACATTCAGAAACAAAAAGTACCCAAATTTATCACAATAATTCATCAATTTCCTCATGAGTGACATATTGAGATTTATGTCACTGTTTTGGTTCTCCATGTCCCGGATGGAGCTCGTATGGAAAATACGATTGGTGTATTTCCCAGTAAAACACTCATGTCCATATAATATAATGATATTGTATTACACATAGACATTATTCAAATAGAAACTGCATGTAAACATTGGTTTGGACATTTCTGTGCTGCACAAACTGAATGCATGAGTTTGTTAAAATGCACATTTTTTTAAATAAAAAGATTAAATGTGAATGTGAATTTGAGGTGTGAATGTGAGTGTGAATGGTTGTCTGTGTCTACAGTATGTGTCGGCCCTGTGATGACCTGGCGACTTGTCCAGGGTGTACCCCACCTTTCGCCCGTAGTCAGCTGGGATAGGCTCCAGCTTGCCTGCGACCCTGTAGAACAGGATAAAGCGGCTAGAGATAATGAGATGAGAATGAGATAAAAAGATTAACAAAATCTGGGTTCTGATAATCTAGAACAGTGGTTCTCAAACTGAGGGGCGCGCCCCCCCAGGGGGGTGTAGACACTCGGTGAGTGGGGCATGTGGTCACAGACCGCTCAGTGGCAAATGCAAGGGTCTGGTTTACAGTTGCACCAAAAAATAACGAACGTCTTTGTCTTCAGTCCAGGCAATGAAAATGGAGAGTTAGTATTTCAAATCTCAGCAAGGAACTTTTATAGAAACACCTCAAGTACACAAGAGATCACAGACATCGGAAACACACCACTGTGCAATCGAGTCGAGCTCATACCATTGCAGTTTTCATATCCATCGCGAGGCACTTGCAGCTAAAAAAATGCCGACACTCTTCCAGTTTGTGCTTCAACAGGCAGTTCAGATGATAAATTACATTAAGTCACATCCATTGAACTCATGGTTATTCGGGGTCCTCTGTCAGGAAATGGGGTCTGGGCATGAACAGCTGCTCTTGCACACAGACGTTTGCTGGCTTTCCAGAGAGAGAGTGCTACAGCACTTGTATGAGCTGCGAGAAGAGGTGAAGTTGTTTTTGACCGAAAGCAATTCAGAACTGGCCAAGCACCTCCATGATTCCCTGTGGCTAGCTTCCTTGTCATATTTGACAGACTGAATAGTTTGAATCTGTCTTTGCAAGGCCGAGATTCCAATGTGTTGGTCCTTGCTGACAGAGTGGATGCTTTCATCCAAAAACTTGTCCTCTGGCATGACCACATAATTGTCGGAAATTGTGACATGTTACCCAGCCTCGCAGACTTCATCCCTGAGGCACGTGGCAGTGATTTCTCCTCTATTTTTCAATCAGCTGCAGATCACCTGTCTGGGCTTAAGCAGCAGTTAGTTTCTTATTTTGAGGAGGACTACCAGTTAGTTTCATGGGTTCGGGACCCATTTGTTTGCACCGCAAACAATTTGTCACTGCAAATGCAAGAGTAGCTTATTGAGCTGAAGAGTGACAGCAGGCTGAAGCACCTTTTTAGCACCTGTTCCCTTGCATCCTTCTGGGTAACACGGATGCAGGAGGACCCCCAGCTCTGTGACGTTATCTTAAAAATTCTCCTACCTTTCACGTCAACATACTTGTGTGAGCCAAGCTTTTCAAAACTGACCATGCTCAAAACTAAGTACCGTAATCGGACACAGATTGAGGATGACCTGAGGCTGTGTTTAAAGGATATGCACAGAACCTTTATTTTTAAATAAATTTCTGAGTGGAGAGTATTGCCATCCTTGACTCTTGTATGCTGCATAAATGGGAATTAACCACAAAGTTGGCATTCGAGCTGCCCCGCTGAGCCAGCCAGCCCTGAGTGTATGATGTCACAGCGGTAATCGGTTTTAAGGCTGAGGCCTTTGACAGCTATAGACCAAAGTCATATTAATAAAAATTTATGGTGAAAGTAAGAAATACCGTTACCAACTTGCTCAACTAAGACTGATTTGACTTCATTGATTGTGGGTTGACTCTCATTAAAACAGGATAGATGTTATAACTTATGCAACATACATGTACATGCATGCATTTTCACTGATAAAACGTTAAAGGCTAATTAAATAATCAGATGAACTGAGACAATCACATTCTGAAGCAAATTAAATATTATACCGGTAACTTAAACACACAATACAAGTCGCATGTATTAATCTAAATGCAGGTAAACAACGTGTTTTTTTTTTTTTTATCCAAATGAGAGTCGGAGCTTATCCATCTGCATTCTCGCTTGAAGGCCGACCTTGTGGCTGATTGTTTTGAAACAATATGACTTTCAGTTGTTCTTTCAGTTCTCCGTTCATTCGCTTCTTCCACCTAAGGGCGAGATGGCAGCGATATCCAGTGGAGAAAATCAGACGGCTGGTCCATTCATTCTCCATACTGACTACTCCGCCGTTACTGCTCGGCCCGGGCAATTACTAAAACCCAACACAGAACGGGATGTCACCAGTTTTAGCAACAACCACGGGAAGCTCACTGCCTGAGCAATATGTCCCGTCCTGTTCCGTCCCGGGTTTTACCAACAACCCTTGGCTCACTCTGGGAGGACTGGTGCAACTGAACTCACTTTACTTTAAAAAAAAATTAAATAAATGAATTAAATACTTTCCTTTTCTTGTAGTTTTCTTTAATTGTTGGTACTGCACCCTCTTTCAATATGGGCTTATAGCCAATGCTCCTCAACAGATCAGAGGTCTCATACGAGTCTTCAGTAAAATGTGCAGAGCAGAGGAGAGACCACTTCGTAGGCGCCCAACGTGCCCATGAACTTCTCGCAAAATGCATCCAAATCTTTGCAGTTTGAACATTCTTGGGACATAAATGCAATGTAAATCCACCTTCTGTCATATTGCTGTACCATCCAGCAACACATCTATCTGGCATGACAATAAATTAGCTCAAAATGGAGGATTGGAGTTGCAGTCAGCTCTGTGTTTTAGTATAGCGGAAATGGTGATGAGACCGATAGACTTCCTGCTGTGACGTTACGGACGTCAAGGTCATTCACTCAGACCGCTACCTACATGAATCACTTTAATTGTAAAAATTACTATATTAGATTTATTGTTAATGCTTAAAAGTATTCCTGTGCCATTCTTGAGGTCTCAAGGCATTTATAAACAAAAGTGAGGCCATGGCTCTGCATATATGCTTTAACTAAAATTGAGCCGAGAATTCGAGAACTCTGCCAAACAAAGCAGGCTCATGTGTCCCACTGAGACATTCATTAACACTACCTCCAGTATGCTGGTAGAGTTTGTTTGTTCGTTCATGTGCTTGTTTGTTAGCAACTTTGCAGAAAAAAAACGTACAGACGGATTTTCATGAAAATTTTACGAGAATGCTTTAGTTCTGTCTAAGATCAAAGCTCAAAATCTTCTCCAGCACAGTGCACTGCCTGTGACCAGATCTGACCCAAAGGGGTGGGACTATAGATCGGAGCATCTTGAGATGCGGGAACAGATAGGCTCTCGTGACTGAAATGTAACAATATTGACACCTTGTCCGTATGTGTGCAATTTCAAACCCTACACAGGGTAAAAAGTATAGGAAAGCAGGTGCGGGAACAGACAGGCTCTCATGATCAAAAGGTAACAATATTGCCACCTTGTCTGTGTGGCCTCTCAGAGGCTATAAAGGTGCTGCAGATGACAGCACCCCAAATTCTGTCTGTGCTGAAGCCATGAGTGCGCGTTACACTGCTGAACAGGCTCAAGAACTGATTTTTTCAGATGTCCAGCAAGACAACTCTGATTCAGAAAAGGAAGTGGAGGTGGTATCAGAAGAAGAAGATGTGGAAGAATACAACCCAGAGCACGAGTCATCATCATCTTCAGAAGAAGAAGAAGAAGAAATCCCTCAAGCTGAAAAAGAGACTTTCCTGTCAAAAAAACAGCAAAATAGCATGGTCCTCAGCAGCATATGACAAACAGGGCAGGATGGCAGCACATAATGTCTTGTAGATGACCCCAGGACCCACAAGACATGCCGTTTCCCATGCCTATGACATTACCTCAACATTTTTCCTGTTCATAACACCAGCAATGGAAAAAAAAAATTATCCTGGAGATGACAAATCTGGAGGGTTTTCAAAAATATGCAGAAGACTGGAAAAGGATGGATGAGACTGACCTGTATGCCTACATAGGGCTGCTAATCTTAGCAAGTGTTTACAGGTCCTGAGGTGAGGCTGCAGCTAGTCTATGGGATGCTGGCTCCTGGTCATCTTCCACAACATCATTGATGTTTCCTCTTACAATGCCTTTGTGATATGGAGAGAGATCAACCCTACTTGGATGCCTCGTAAGCACAACAAGAGGAGGGTGTTCCTTGAGCAGCTGGGAAAGGCGCTTATAACTCCATTCATTGAAAGAAGGGAGCATCTTCCCCGCACTGAAGCCTCTGCAGCAGTTGTGAAAGCAGTTCAGATGACTGGATCTTGTGATCAACAGGAGGATCCAGCTGCCCCAGCCACTGCCCCAGCTGGGGCAAGTAAGAGGAAGAGGTGTCCGTTCTGCCCGCCAAAGAAGGACTATAAAACACATACTGTGTGCTGCAGGTGTAAGAAATATATCTGCAAAGGCTGTGCACTTGCATGCGGCCCTACATGTGCGACTGTAATTGACTGAGTTATGTTGTTTGGTTCACATGTTCACATTTTTGTTTTGTATATTTCATTACACTATTCACTGGCAAAAAAACAAACAAAAAAAACTGACTTATTGGGATGAATATAATGCATTCAAAACAACATTTTGCACATTTCTGCTACTTTCTTAGGCTATAGAAATACTATACAAATATTGCTTGCCACCTATACAGTAAAAAAAAAATAATTTGACAGTGTCACGAGTGGTGTCTCCTGAAGAAGTGCAATCTTTCTGCCATGTGAAAAGGGAAAACTCAGGTATTCACACCATTTGTGATGAATGACATGTTTCTTCAGGCAAAAATAGATTTGATGTTTAAAATTCAATTAAGCTGCTTTATTTTGGGAGTTTAGTGAAGGAGGGTCATTTTTGACCCAGAGGACAAGGAGTGTATACAGAATATGAGAATATGAGGACAACACAAGGGCTAGATACATGTCTTGGCCCAATGAAGAACTTAAATTTTGGAGGTTATCCGGAACCAGGTCTGGATCCAGAAATTTTTAAAAGGATATAAGGCAAAATTGAACATTTTCAGTCTCGGACTGTGTCGTCTAACATTGTAATAATACAATAATACACAACAATAAAATACAGTCGAATATATGGCGGCATGGTGGTGTAGTGGTTAGCGCTGTCACCTCACAGCAAGAAGGTCCGGGTTCGAGCCCCATGGCCGGCGAGGGCCTTTCTGTGTGGAGTTTGCATGTTCTCCCCGTGTCTGCGTGGGTTTCCTCCGGGTGCTCCGGTTTCCCCCACAGTCCAAAGACATGCAGGTTAGGTTAACTGGTGACTCTAAATTGACCGTAGGTGTGAATGTGAGTGTGAATGGTTGTCTGTGTCTATGTGTCAGCCTTGTGATGACCTGGCGACTTGTCCAGGGTGTACCCCGCCTTTCGCCCATAGTCAGCTGGGATAGGCTCCAGCTTGCCTGCGACCCTGTAGAACAGGATAAAGCGGCTACAGATAATGAGATAATGAGATGATATATATTTACTGGGGGCGGGTGGGTGTCAAAATACACTTGCTACAGTTGGGGGGGGGCAGATCGCAAATGTTTGAGAGCCCCTGATATAGAATAATTATTGCATAAGTATTCACCGCCTTGAACTTTTCTGCACTTCCCTTGACCTCTTTGTTTCTTCCCTTCTTGTTATTACTCTTTCCTTATTTATTGACATTTGGTCAAGAGTCTCCTCTAGGCTGAGTTATGATTGTGATATCTTCTTGTCCTGTTTTAATCATGGATTTAATAGTGCTGTTCATAGTTTGGGTTTTCTGCTTTATCTTTACAGTGTAGATTGTTTTGATATGCTTTCTAACGGGGCGGCACGGTGGTGTAGTGGTTAGCGCTGTCACCTCACAGCAAGAAGGTCCTGGGTTCGAGCCCCGTGGGCGGCGAGGGCCTTTCTGTGCGGAGTTTGCATGTTCTCCCCGTGTCCGCGTGGGTTTCCTCCGGGTGCTCCGGTTTCCCCCACAGTCCAAAGACATGCAGGTTAGGTTAACTGGTGACTCTAAATTGACCGTAGGTGTGAATGTGAGTGTGAATGGTTGTCTGTGTCTATGTGTCAGCCCTGTGATGACCTGGCGACTTGTCCAGGGTGTACCCCGCCTTTCGCCCGTAGTCAGCTGGGATAGGCTCCAGCTTGCCTGCAACCCTGTAGAAGGATAAAGCGGCTAGAGATAATGAGATGAGATGCTTTCTAACAAACTCTAGGACCTTCCAGGAACATAAGTCCAGCCCATGCTATCACTTTAATTGCACACAGAAAACTCCATTCAACTAATCATGTGAATTCTGGTGGTAAAAAAGCTTACATCAGAACTAATTTAGGGGTTTCACAGCAACAGGGGTGAACGCTTCTGTAGTCACAAATTTAATGTTTTTTATTTGGAAATAATTTTGCACACTTTCCTGCCCCCCTCCCATGTCAGCATTATATACTTTTTTTTGTAGATTTCTGAAATATAATTCCAATTAAGTCCATTTAAGTTCAAAGTAGATGAATACTTATCCAAGCCCCTGTAAACAACACTCATTAATTCTCCAATTTGATTGTTCAGAGGTGTTTAATTTGCTGCACAACAGCCTGGCTCTGGCAAGTAGTGCCAGCTGCAGACAAATTATGGGTATATAATATATTCAAGGCATCACAGTGGTGCAGTTGTTAGCACTATCACCTCACAGCAAGAAGGCTGTGGGCTAGAACCTCACAGCCCAGTTGGCCCTTTATGTGCCATTTGCATGTTCTCCTTGTGCCTGTTTGGGTTTCCTCCCATAATCCAAAGACTTGTGGATGAGGTCAACTGGCTACTCTAGATTGTCCATCGGTGTGAATGTGAGAGTGAATCGTTGTTCATCTCTGTGTTGAACCTGTGATAGATTGGTGACCTGCCCAAGATGAACCCCACCTCTCACCCCAATTCAGCTTGGTTTGGCTCCAGCTTCCCCCATGGCCTTGACAGATAAGCAGTATGGATGGATGGATGGATGGATGGATGGATGGATGGATAATATATTCATGCATTCATTATTACCTCGACCAACTTTGTTGGAGGAGGTTATGTTTTCACCTCTGTTTGTTTGTTTGTTGATTTTGTCTGTCTGTTCCCAATGTAACTGGATTTTGATGAAATTGTGAGCAAAGGTGAGCCATGGACCAAGGAACAATTGTTTAGATTTTGATGCAAATCTGGATATGTATGTGGATCCAGGATTTCTTTATCTTTTCCCAACATAACTCAAAAAGTCATGACTGGATTCTGATATAATTTTGAAGAAATGTGAGCCATGGGCCAAGAAATCATTGATTAAATTTTGATGCAAATCCAGATATGTATGTGGATCCAGGATCCATAGTTTGAAACAGGATCCACAATCAATTGTTCCTTGGTCCATGGCTCACCTTTCCACAAAATTTCATCAAAATCTATTCACGACTTTTGGAGTTACATTGGGAACAGCCGAAATAAATCCTGGGTACAGGTATTTATGCAGATCCCTTTTTTTTTGTGGATATTCTAATACAGTGTCTTGCAAAAGTATTCATCCCCCTTGGTGTTTGCCCTGTTTTGTCACATTACAAGCTGGAATTGAAACTGATTTTTGGGGGGATGAGCATTATTTGATTTAGACAACATACCTATCACTTTAAAGGTGCATTTTTTTTTTTTTTACTGTGACATAAACAATAAGATGAAAAAACAGAAATCTGGAGTGTGCATAGGTATTCACCCCCTTTCATATGAAACACCTAAACACGAGCAGGTCCAACCAATTCACTTCATAAGTCACATAATTAGTTGATTAAGATCCACCTGTGTGCAATCAAAGTGTCACATGATCTGTCCCATGATGTCTGTATAAATCAACCTGTTCTGGAAGGACCCTGACTCTGCTACACTACTGAAGCAACACAAGCAACATGAAAACCAAGGAGCCTCCAAACAGGTCAGAGACAAAGTTGTGGAGAAGTATAGATCAGGGTTGAGTTATAAAAAATATCCCAAACTTTGAATATCCCATGGAGTACCATTAAATCTATTATAGCAAAATGGAAATAATATGGCACCACTACAAACCTGACAAGAGAAGGCCACCCACCAAAACTCACAGACCGGGCAAGAAGGGCATTAATCAGAGATGCAACAAAGACACCAAAGATAACACTGAAGGAGCTGCAAAGATCCACAGTGGAGATGGGAGTATCTGTCCATAGGACAACTTTAAGCTGTACACTCCACAGAGTGGGGCTTTATGGAAGAGTGGCCCGAAAAAAGTAATTGCTTAAAGAAAAAAAAATAAGAAAACATGTTTCGAGTTTGCCCAACAGCATGTAGCAGACTCCCCAAACACATGGAAGAAGATTCTCTGGTCAGATGAGATTAAACTGAACATTTTGGCCATCATGAGAACTGCCTTGTGTGGCGCAAACCCAACACCCTGAGAACACCATTCCTACAGTGAAGTATGGTGGTGGCAGCATCGTGCTGTGGGGATGTTTTTCATCTGCAGGGACAGGAAAGCTGGTCAGTATTGAAGACATATACAGTAGATGGCACTAAATACAGGGCAATTCTGGAGGAAAACCTGTTTAAGTCAGCCAGAGGTTTGAGACTGGGACGAAGGTTCACATTCCAGCAGGATAATGACCCTAAACATACTGCTAAAGTTACACTTGAGTGGTTTAACGGGAAACATTTAAATGCCTTGGAATGGCCTAGCCAAAGCCCAAACCTCAATCCAGTTGAGAATCTGTGGAATAATTTGAACATTGCTGTACACCAACACAACCCATCTAACTTGAAGAAGTTGGAGCAGTTTTGCCTTGAGGAATGGGCAAAAATCCCAGTAGCTAGATGTGCTAAGCTAATAGAGACACACCCCAAGAGACTTGCAGCTGTAATTGCAGGAAAAGTTGGCTCTACAAAGTATTGACTTTGGGGGTTGAAAACAACAGTTGTCACCTTTGCAATGGTAGGCATGTTCTGTAAATCAAATGGTGCTCACCCCCCAAAAATCCATTTTAATTCCAGCTTGTAATACGACAAAACAGGACAAACACCAAGGATGAATACTTTTGCAAGACACTGTATTTGGCTTGGCATAGGTACTTGGCACTGAGTACTCTTCTAGTTTATTTACTTATTGTTTTCATACTATTTTAACAAAGGCTTGTTTGTTGGATATTCTGCATAATTTAATGTATCTGAAATACTGTCTACAATAAGTAAGTAAGAGTTTATCGAGCATGTTTAAAAAACAATTTATATTGACCCAAGTGTTGTATGACAAATTAATAATAATAATAATAATAATAATAATAATAATAATAAATAAGCAGTATGGAATCTAAAATTAGAATAACTACAGATCAGCAAGATGGTAATTATAAAAATGACAGATACAATAATGCTTAGGATGCAAATAGAAACAATGTACAACTCAGCCACAAGGTCATAAAATGGAAACAGATATCATCACCTATCAGCCTGCCTGTGAAGATAAGTTTTGAGACGAGACTTGCAAACAGAAAGGGAGGAAGCTTTTCTAATGGGAGTTGGACGGGTGGTGCCATGGTCTGGGGGAAATCGCACTCATATCCTTGGAACACCCAACAAATTATACCAGGATGAACTTAATGATCCTTCTGAGATGGTGGGTGCAAGTAGTTATCTAATATACTGCAGGTTAGAGCAGATCTATTAAGGGTTTTAAAAATGAATAAATGTACTCTCACAATACCATAACATAAACAGTCATTGATAAGTTATGTTGGTATGTAAAAAGAATATTTATTTAACATTTCCCGACTTCAGGACACCATATCAAATAAGACATTTCATATAACTGCATTCCCTGTTGTGCTTCATTTCCTCAGATATGTATGTCTAAAATAAATGTTTACTGTCCTGATTTCCATCTGTGCTTCACTGCTGTATTATACTTCATAAAAAAATCCCTTGGAAATTACATTCAAATAAATTTGTGCAAACACATAAACCAGTGATGAGTTATCCTTACCATGCCCAGACAGAACATACATCAAGTTGTACATGATTATTGCCTGTGTAGGTGGCACCCTGTAACTAAATTAAATTGAAACTGAGAACATGCTGTGCATGCTTTTCAATGGACTGGTGCCCTATCCCCACCTCGCACCCAGGGTTCCCAGGATACTGGATCCAATGTGACACTAACTAGGATAAAACGATTACTGAAACTGGCACTCATTATTATTTTATTTTATATATGAAGTGATTATTTTATACAGAATTATTACAGGGGCAGAAAAGTGGCGCAGTGGTCAGCCTCAGAGCTCCAGGATTCGCAGATCGATCCTGAGCTTTTGTGTGGCAGGATCATTTCTGAAGGCCATTATTCTGTCCTGTAGAACATCATTATTAATAGCATAGCTGTGGCATCTATTAGACTAGGTGCCGAACATACACTGGGTGTGTTTCTGTATTATTCAAAGGTGAGAATTATTCAAAGGCACACTCTATAAAGGGGCTTCGCATTCAACTATTATGTATCCAGGAGAGCAGTAGAGTGATCTGAGTGTCTGAGTGCCATAATATGACGGAGCCTTTGGGCTTCAAATGATTGCAGAGTTGCAAGGTTTTTCTAAAAGAATCTGAAATCTGCTCCGTGTGTGATGCTTCAGTTTTCTGGTAATGCTTACTGTCACCAACGCACAGCCCGAAATATGATTAGTCCTCAGGGTCGGATGTATTTTCACTTAGTTTTGTTCCCTAAGAAGTCACCAGAAGGAAAATGTAATCACTTTACACAATGATAACAGACATGGGTACACTGCTTTTTTTTTTTTTTTAAACAACTCTTCCTGGTCTCTGTTTGAGTGTTTTCAATGCTGGGAAACACAGACCTTTACCTCATGAAAGTAAGGTGATGGAGCACACCTGCAAGGCCTGGATCAGAAACATTCCTCTCTGATAATAACATGTCCTGAGCACCCTGAGAATCTGTGTGTCAGACAGAACCAATGTCAGAATACATCTGCGGGTTTCCTCATTGTGCTCACAGTGATATAACCGAACACTGGTGAAAATATACACTTTTGATTAAAAAAAATTGCAATAGGAAGTATATTTCTTTATTTATGCATTTAATTTACAGTACCAGTCAAAAGTTTGTACACCTCTACTCTACTCATTCATAGCTTTTTCTGTATTGTGACAATTTTCTACATTGTAGAACAATACTGAAGACATCAAAACTATGGAACATGGATGGAATTACATGGAAAACAAAAAAAGTGTTAAAAATAAATATATTTGATATTTTAGAGTCTTCAAAGTTTCCAGCGTTTACCTTGATGATGCTTTGCACACTACTGGCATTATAACCAGCTTCATGAGGTAGTCACCTGGAATGCTTTTCAATTAACAGGTATGCCTCGTCAAAAATTAATTAGTGGATTAATTTCTTGCCTTGTTAATATGTTTGAGATCAAACAGTAAATAGTAAATAATAATAATACAATAAATAGCCCTCTGTGATGATCTGGTGACTTGTCCAGGGTGTACCCCACCTCTCGCCCATAGTCAGCTGGGATAAGCTCCAGAGCTTGCCCGTGACCCTGCACAGGATAAGCGGCTATGGATAATGGATGCGATGGATGGGTGGATAGATGGATGGATAAATAGCCCGATTCCACAATGGTAGTAAGCTATATTACAGAGCTTATCTGTTTAACATCATTTGTCACTTTGCACCATTAGCGTTTATTTGAGGCAGCACAGTGGTGTAGTGGTTAGCACTGTTGCCTCACAGCAAGAAGGTTCTGGGTTCAAGTTCAGTGGCCTTTCTGTGTGGAGTTTGCATGTTCTCCCAGTGTCTGTGTGGGTTTCCTCCAGGTGCTCCGGTTTCCTCCACAGTCCAAAGACATGCAGGTTAGGCTAATTGGTGGCTCTAAATTGACCGTAGGTGTGAATGTGAGTGTGAATGGTTGTCTGTGTCTATGTGTCAGCCCTGTGATGACCTGGCGACTTGTCCAGGGTGGACCCCGCCTCTCGCCCATAGTCAGCTGGGATAGGCTCCAGCTTGCCTGTGACCCTGTAGAACAGGATAAGCGGCTACAGATCTTTCGTTCAACACTGTCACTTTTGCAGTTTTTTCTTTTATTATTTATTAATGCACATTCACATGTACAAAGCACATTTTTTATAGTTTGTATTGTATTGTGTATTGTATAGTCGGCTTGTTCTTGGGATCTTTTTTTTTCAAAATTCTATTTTATGTTGTACAGTGTGTCTTTTTCTTTTCACTTGTCTGATAATTTGCTGCTGTAACAAAACAATTTCCCAGTTTGGGATCAATAAAGTAAATCTATCAATCAATCTATCTATCATGTCAAGAATCTCTCAAATAAGAGAAACTACATCCATCATTACTTTAAGACATGAGGTGTCTTTTAATTAATAAAAATAAAGAAAAAAAAAACGTTGAATTAGGTGTGTCCAAACTTTTGACTGGTACTGTACAGTGGTGCTTGAAAGTTTGTGAACCTGTTAGAATTTTCTATATTTCTGCATAAATATGACCTAAAACTTCATCAGATTTTCACACAAGTCCTAAAAGTAGATAAAGAGAACCCAGTTAAACAAATGAGACAAAAATATTATACTTGGTCATTTATTTATTGAGGAAAATGATCCAATATTACATATCTGTGAGTGGCAAAAGTATGTGAACCTTTGCTTTCAGTATCTGGTGTGACCCCCTTTTTCAGCAATAACTGCAACTAAACATTTCCGGTAACTGCTTATCAGTCCTGCACACCGGCTTGGAGGAATTTTAGCCCATTCCTCCGTACAGAACAGCTTCAACTCTGGGATGTTGGTGGGTTTCCTCACATGAACTGCTCACTTCAGGTCCTTCCACAACATTTCCATTGGATTAAGGTCAGGACTTTGACTTGGCCATTCCAAAACATCCACTGTATTCCTCTTTAACCATTCTTTGGTAGAACGACTTGTGTGCTTAGTGTCATTGCCTTGCTGCATGACACACCTTCTCTTGAGATTCAGTTCATGGACAGATGTCCTGACATTTCCCTTTAGAACTCGCTGGTATAATTCAGAATTCATTGTTCCATCAATGATGGCAAGCCATCCTGGCCCAGGTGCAGCAAAACAGGCCCAAACCATGATACTACCACCATCATGTTTCACAGATGGGATAAGGTTCTTATGCTGGAATGCAGTGTTTTCCTTTCTCCAAACATAACACTTCTCATTTAAACCAAAAAGTTCTATTTTGGTCTCATCCGTCCACAAAACATTTTTCTAATAGCCTTCTGGCTTGTCCACGTGATCTTTAGCAAACTGCAGGCGAGCAGCAATGTTCTTTTTGGAGAGCAGTGGCTTTCTCCTTGCAACCCTGCCATGCACACCATTGTTGTTCAGTGTTCCCCTGATGGTGGACTCATGAACATTAGCCAATGTGAGAGAGGCCTTCAGTTGCTTAGAAGTTACCCTGGGGTCCTTTGTGACCTCGCCGTCTATTACATGCCTTGCTCTTGGAGTGATCTTTGTTGGTCGACCACTCCTGGGGAGGGTAACAATGGTCTTGAATTTCCTCCATTTGTACACAATCTGTCTGACTGTGGATTGGTGGAGTCCAAACTCTTTAGAGATGGTTTTGTAACCTTTTCCAGCCTGATGAGCATCAACAACGCTTTTTCTGAGGTCCTCAGAAATCTCCTTTGTTTGTGCCATGATACACGTCCACAAACATGTGTTGTGAAGATCAGACTTTGATAGATCCCTGTTCTTTAAATAAAACAGGGTGCCCACGCACACCTGATTGTCATCCCATTGATTGAAAACACCTGACTCTAATTTCACCTTCAAATTAACTGCCAATCCTAGAGGTTCACATACTTTTGCCACTCACAGATATGTAATATTGGATCATTTTCTTCAATAAATAAATGACCATGTATAATATTTTTGTCTCGTTTGTTTAACTGGGTTCTCTTTATCTACTTTTCGGACTTGTGTGAAAATCTGATGAATATTTTCGGTCATATTTATGCAGAAATATAGAAAATTCTAAAGGATTCACAAACTTTCAAGCACCATTGTATGTATATACTGAAATAAAGAGAAGAGCAATATTATGAGAAGAGAAAAGTTTTCCACTCACAGAAAGATTGGGAGAGGACATTTCACACACTGGGGGACCATGACACCAAATGATCTGCCACCCATTGAGGACAATCTGGTGCAGGGACCACAAATCGTCTGCTGCCAGAGGACCAGAGGGTTCAAGATGAAATGTTAGGAAAGAGAGGCTCAAAAAGTTAGGGATGAAATGATTTATCACTTTAATGTCCGAGTTCCTCGGAGCATTTAAATACGAGTCTCATCATTGTCTCTTCACTCCACTGATCTCAGTTCAGGCTAAAATCAGTAGGGCAATTTATAATTGTTGATTAATTCAGTCAATTCTGTCTGTTGACTAAAATCCTTGCTATTAAAGTCTTCTTTTTTCATGAAAACATTTTTAATGCTATAACCCCAAGTTAGAGGAAATAGTGTTTATTTTTTTTTAATGGTTTTGTTTTTATCATTTGCATTTGGTTTGTGGCATTTGAACTGCTTCACAAACCTCCGGGCCTTCACTCTTCTGTATCACATGGTAGAAACAATTTACCATTATTATTTATTTAGACCCTCAGCCTCCCTCTGAACACTTTTTCCCCTCCATTTAGTGTTCTGGCCCATAAACAGTGCAGGGCAGTACATTTGCACTGTTTTGCCAAGAAAGAGAGTAAACTACATTAAGCGGAGGCAAGAGGCAGTGATCAGGGAGTGAACATAGTGAATGCAGTCTTCCGTTACGCCCCAATTAGCCTCGCTGCGATCTCCAATAAATTTTGTGCTTGGGAGTGCAACCTTAAAAATATGAGACCAGGCATTAATTAATGGTTTTATACTTAAGCACTGAAGCATACGTAGGACTTTTTGTTCATTTGTTGGGTTCCTTAGAATCAAATCACTACTGAAAGTCAGTTTTGTTTCCTTGTATGTGAAGCGGTTCATAATGATAAAGAGTTTATGAGAAATGATTGTAAAGCATAGATTTTATTTATGGCTTGCCAATGTTGTACTTGTCCCCTACTAAGATGATGCAGTTGGAATTATTGTTGTCTCTTAAGAGAGGAATTATTTCGGGGGAAATGAGTAATTGCATGTCTTGGGTTAAAATTAATCCTCAATTAATTGATGGCAGAAGTTAAGTCTTATCATCAGACTTGGTGTTTTTGCCATGAGGTATCAAGCAAATTATGTAGGTAGCTCATTTCTTTCCAAATTCGAGGTTTTGACTTTGTGTCCAGGGCAGTGAGAGGCAGGATACTTGTGGCTCCATTTTTTATAAATGCTTTGTAGTGCTCTTTACATTATTCTATAATGGTATATTACC
Organism: Neoarius graeffei; assembly: GCF_027579695.1. Taxonomy (NCBI): domain Eukaryota; kingdom Metazoa; phylum Chordata; class Actinopteri; order Siluriformes; family Ariidae; genus Neoarius; species Neoarius graeffei. The sequence goes on along the minus strand of NC_083577.1, from coordinate 26,196,829 downwards.
ATATTATTGTACATACAGGACACTTTTTTGATGGAATAAAATGTGCATTATATTCCCTTCTCGCGGGTTTCTTTCATTGGTTTCATAGCATGCAATATTGTTAGCATATCGCTTATCCTATGTGTATTACATCACTCACTCACTCAATGGAGAATGAGTGCTGAATATGGTTGTCAAGAAAACATGACGTCACACATCAGAGACGTAAAACTTCTGCACTAGTGAGCGACTGTGGCAATTTGTAAACAAACATGGCCGCCAGGTTTGCTTCATTAAATACGGAAGATTTTGAGAGAATTTTGAAAGAGAAAGACACATTGAACACCTGAAACGAATGTGTTTGTATAATAATAATAAGAAGAATAAGATTATTATTATTATTATTATTATTATTATTATTATTATTATTATTATTAATAATAATAATAATAATAATAATAATAATAATACACTTTTTTCATGGTATATCAGATATATTCCATTCAGCTAGCATGATATTTAAGTCATCTTCAACTTATTCAATATCATGCTAGCTGACTGGAATATATCTGATATACCACAAAAAAAGCCAGCCAATATTATTCGGGGAACAGCTTGGCGACAGCAACAAGAACATCCCCCTTGGCTCACCAGGGTATGTTCCCTTCCCTCCAGAACCTGCCTTCAAATTCGATACCACACCTCTCAAGTGGACAGAAATCAAGCAGGTGGTGCAAAAAGTAAGATCTGCATCAGCACCTGGACCAAACGACATACCTTACAAGGTATGTAAGAACTGCCCCATGGTGTTGAAGCAACTGTGGAAGTTAATGAGAGTTGCCTGGGAAACTAAGTCTATCCCATCAGCCAGTGACGTGCAGTGAGGTTTGTGGCTAGTGAGGCACTGACTTTTTCAAAATCAGATTTTCAAATATGCACCAAAATATTTGCCAAATACCGATTAGTTTCATATTTCATAGCAGCATTCTTTACATAAGGTACATTTGAAGGTACATATTTGGCCAAGGAAGAATGAAAAATGAATGGCGGTTCAGTAGCCTACCTCCAAAAAACACCATGGCGGACCACACAGGCCACACAGCGGCCTGAAGTCCTGTTTGGCTAAGAAGCAGGTTGCATGAATGAGATATTTTAAGATCTCTCGGTTTTCCTTCACCTTAGTGTTGTGCATGCTAATGTTTAGCCGGTGCTGTTCATTCAAAGCCACATCTATTCGAGAAGTCCCAAAAGTTTTTAAAGCAATTTGGCTTTGAATGTGAGTAGCTGAGCATTCGTGTTTCAGGAGGCTTCTTGGTAGGTTTTTTAAGTCACAAAATCCCATGTTAGTCCAGACATTGTCACTGGTTGAGAACAAGAGACAGGGATAACAGAAAAGGAGGTTTCTTGTAGCACAGCCACACAGCCAATCTTTTCGGTTGTACCACTCACTTTGAAACAATCGGGTTATCTTCTGCCCAGTCCTTTGAAGTAATTCCTTTAGCTCCAGCGTCGGCCGTCCATTCTTTATCACGTCCCGTTTTCCTTGAAATTCCAACTTTGAGAAACCTTTCAGTTGAGCTATTACATCCTCCATTGTTGCAGTCAATCGGAACAAGCCAACAACAGTCCAAATTAAACTTTACATGATGACGTAGAGAAGAAGCAACCACCAAACAAGAATAACTGAGCTAACGTATGCCCTCTGCACTGCGGCAGAGCTACTGCCTGCCTCACCTCATGTCTTTTCAGTGCGGCTTTATGTCAAATTGTTAACACTAAATAAGTGATACACATATGTAGAAAACATTACATATTATAAGGAAAGTGAGGACATATTATACACATGTCTACAATGTATAAAAAACATTTTAATACAGCATTACATTGGTAGCATACACAGGGTAAGCAAAAGGCACGCGCTCAACCCAGTTAACAAGGGATTGTGCAATCTGACGTGAGGCATGGCTTGGTGCTGCCTCACGTCGCTGCATATTCACTGCAATTGAATAGGAAATAGGCAAATACGGCAATTTTGATCGCAAAAATGATTGAAATGATTTGAATCATACAGAAATGACATATATAGCACAGATGATTGGACAAATCTTTGTTATCATTATTTACATTCATTACATCTCATGATGGCTGGATGATGACCGGTGAGGCCCTGCCTCACCTGCCGCCCCTGACCGCACGTCACTGCCATCAGCATGGTGTAGAGCTGTAACTACTTTCATTCCCAAAGAGAAAAACTCCCATAACCTCACCCAGTTTTGAGGCATTGCCCTGCTTAATGTGGAAGGGAAGATTTTCTTCACAGTGGTGGCTAGACACATGACCAACTACCTTCTGGCCAACAACTACATTGATACCAGCTGCCAGAAGGCAGGGGTCCCAGGATTTCCTGGCTGTGTCGAACACTCCACCATGAACCGGGAACAAATTCAGACAGCCAAACACAAGAAGCTAGACCTCCACATAGTCTGGCTGGACCTGGCAAATGCATATGGATCTGTCCCACACCAGCTCATCACCTACGCACTCAATTTTTTCCACATGCCTACCTGCATCCAAGATATAGTTTCTGCCTACTTCAACAACTTATACGTTTTCTTCACAAGTCAGGAAATAACAGCTGATTGGCAGCAGCTCAAGAAAGGCATAGCGATGGGTTGTTCAATCTCACCCATCCTGTTTACAGCTGCCTTCGAAGCCATCCTCATTGGCGCAAGACAGATGGCCCAAGGAGTTCAAGCCGAAATGGGGCAGTATCTTCCAGCCACAAGAAGCTACATGGATGATGTTACAACACTCCTACAAACAGCTGCTTGTACAACTCGACTGTTGATGAGACTGGATGAGCTCCTTAGCTGGGTGAGGATGAAAATAAAACCAGCCAAGTCTCGAAGCCTGTCCATTCGGAAAGGGTCCAGGAATGATAACATCATCTCCTCTGTCAATGTAGAGAAGATCCCACTGTTGGCAGAGCAGCCAGTGCAAAGCCTTGGGAGGCTATACACTGCTGAGCTCTCAGACAAGCACATGGCTCACTCCATCATGTCACAACTCTCAGAAGGCCTGGTGAAGATAGACCAAAGCCACCTGCCAGGAAAATTCAAGACCTGGTTCTATCAATTCACCCTTTACCATTGCCTGATGTGGCCACTGAAGTTGAGTGAGATCTCTGCAACAACACTCAATCTGGGCTACAAGCTGGAAAAGGTGAGGCTCATGTTCGAGCTGAGAGACTCCCCTGATCCAGTTGTGCAACAAGCCAAGGCATCAGTGCGAACAGGGTGCAAATGGAGGGCTGAACAAGCAGTGGACCAGGCTATCAGCCAACTACAACACCAAAAAATAATTGTGTGTTTACAGCAGGGCATGGCAGGGCTGGGGTGGGGACCAGCCCCCAAGATGTGGTCCAAAGCCATAGAAAAGGAGAGGAAAGAGCTGGTGGTCTCAGAAGTCACCAGAATGGAGGATGAAGAGCTGAGGATCAGAGCTGTGAGCCAGTGTCAGCAAGGAAGGTGGACAAACTGGGAGGCAGTTACCAACAGAGTTGTAAAGTGGACCAACATGTGGAAGATCCCTCAAGCAAGACTGAGCTTCCTCATCAGGTCCACCTACAACACCCTCCCAAGCCCCCAGAATCTGCACCTCTGGTACAGCTCAGAAACCTGCTGCAGCCTTTGTGATGCACAAAATCCAAGCTTGCAGCACATCCTCACTGGCTGCAATACAGCTCTGACCCAGGGCCAATATAGATGGTGCCATGACCAAGTGCTCCAGAAACTGGCAGAAGTGTTTGAGGAACGCAGGCTCAAATCCAACAGAGCCAGCCCATCATCCTCCAAACCATGCATAGGTTTCGTTAAACAAGGAGCGGAACTAGGAATCATCAGCCAGAGGAAGTGGCCCATCTTGAAACCTGGATGCAAATGACAGATGAAGGTTGATCTCGACCAGCAGCTCAAGTTCTCTCTTGGCAGAACTCACAGTACCATGGGAAGAAATGATGAAGGCAGCCTTCAAAAGGAAAAAGAAGTACAGCAAGCTTGCTGCAGCTTGTACAGAAGCAGGGTGGAAGGTATGTACCTACCCTGTCAAAGTCAGATGCAGAGGCTTCATTGGAAAATCCACTCAGCAGCTACTGAAGACCCTTGGAGTCACCAGGTCCAAGCAGAAGAAGGCCCTCAGGGAACTGGCTGAGGAGGCAGAGAAAAGGAGCTTCTGGCTCTGGCTCAGAAGAAGAGACCCAAAGTGGGGGGACCAAGGATCTTAGGGCCAGCCACAGGGGGTGGTAGGCAGATGTCCCTATCACTGCCCACCACCTAGAGATGTTCTGGGTTCAAAGGGGCGAAACATCTGTGAAGGGTGGCTCCCAGCTGACAACCTTGTGGCTGGCCCACTGGCACTGGTGGAGGTGCGACAGGCAGAAATGCCCTACAGGTAACACCTGTGCTTCCAACTAATGGTTGCACCTTAATTCTGTAGAACATTAATAAATTAAATGAAGAAAGGAAAATAAAATAAATCAGGTGAGCATAAGAAGGGGAGTGTGAATGGTTGTTCGTCTCTGTGTTTGCCCTGTGATAGATTATTGACCTGTCCAGGGTGTACCCTACCGCTCACCCAAAGTCAGCAGGAATTTGCTCCAGCATCCTCCACAACCCTGACAGATAGGCAACATAGATAATGGATGGATGGATGGATGGATGTTGGCATAAGCATATACCCATTTCACATGAGTAAGGTTACCCAGTGTATGAATATTATTATGGATCCCATATGAATGTGAACAAGGAAGACAGTTTAAATTTATTATTTATTTATTGCAAATACTGCAGTACTTAGCAACACCTACGTGCACTTAACAGATGAAGATGAGATTTACTGCATATAAAATGGGAAATGGTGGCAGTTTAACTAATACTGTCTTCATTTTTCTCCTGGTTTTAGATGCATCATAATTCATTCCTACTTACAAATCCTGCAAATGGAAGATCTGATCATTTAAAATGTTAATGTGAAAACTGATAAATGTTTCCGTTTAGATTTTGAATTCTATTTACAACTTTCAACTCCTGCATGCATTTCTCATTTAGACAGATCCTCTCCTTCAAAAATGCCACATGATACTTATGGACAGAAATTCTCTGGACTGATCTCTAGTACTGATCTGTGAAGCTAGTGGTTTTCAGTTTGAGTCCTGGTCCACAGTTTCAGGACCGTGCACATTTTCAAGTTTCCCTTAACCCGACACTTGAGCATTATCTGGTGAGCTGAATCAAATGTTCGCTCCAAACTAAACTCCTTTTAAAACAGTTTAAATAGCTCAGTGTGAGTGACAAAATGGACATGTTTTCCTTCATGTATGACTTTCTTAAAATTGGACCTGCTGCTATGGATGGAGTAAATTTAGATTCAGGAAAGGACTTGCAGAACTACCAGTAGGTGAAAGAGAGAGAGAGAGAGAGAGAGAGAGAGAGAGAGAGAGAGAGTTGACTTCCTCTCAGAAAGTAAAGGGCATTTATCGAGTGTCCAGTCTATTTGGCTTTTTTGTCAGAAAGTGAAAATGCTCAATATTGCTCAGTTATTGGATTTCAGTGACTGAGAGCAGACTCAAAAGACCTTTTCTAAGCACACAAAAAGAAATACACAAACCCTTTTTTTTAAACTACATCCTCTCCCACCCTTTTAGCAAGCTTTTCCTTAATGGATATCTCCATGTTGACTGAGGCGAAAGTCCAGAATGTGCCAGAGCTCTGGATGTACCTTTGGGTCGGTATGGATGTTTGAAAAAAAAAATACATAAATATATAAAGCCCAACAGCCTTTTCCTGGTGTGTCAGTGAGAGGAATTGGCAGAATGGGTTCTGCAGAAATGGGGCACTTCAAAAGGGGAGAGGATGGTGTGTGTTTGTTCAGGCCTACAGGCCTTGTGCCAGCAGAGACACTGGAGAAAAACTTGCCCTAACCAAGCAGAGATGTCACTCTATCTGTCCGTGTCTGTCTATGACAGGAAAAAAACTCATCACAGGAATCATGTGCACAACCCACTTAGTAGTGGGCACGGACAATTACTCATGTCCTCACTACTGGAAAAAAAATACAACCTTCGACACTAGAAAACCATTTTAAGGCTGATATGTTCCTCCCAGCCATCACAAAAAAATTATTCTGTGGTATTGGGTTAGTGAAATCCAAACCAAACCAAACCAAACCATGTGACCACTGGTTCTGATTATAATTATAATGTATAATTATTAAACATGTACAAGATTTAAAGGAAATGAAATGCTAACTATCTAATGTGTAATTCAAACTTGATATCACACATCGAATATAACCAATCGATAACCAGTGACAGTCAAGCTGCACTGTCACTTCCCATGTTTGTTTTGATTTGAAGTTGTATTAAATCTCAGGATTGAGAGTCAGGATTATTGACTATGATCTGTCAGGGTATTTTTACTTCTTTTGCTGTTGCAAAACTTATAGTCTTGAGAAAAATATCAGTTCAACCCCAAGTTGAGATTCTATTGCTATGTCTTGCTTTTCATAACTATGAGTGTGTATTTGCCAAAGATAATATTATGGATTATTGTGACTGTTGGAGCAAATGAAAAGACAAATATGTTATGCCAATTCTGACTCAATGGGGATTTGTGTTGTAACTTAGTCCTGGGTTTTTGTAGCTTTTATGATTTAATCAGGACTGTTCATGCTTAAATGTTCAATATCATAAATATATATCATGTCCAGAAAAGTTGGGATATTTTCCAAAATGCAATAAAAACAAAAAGCTATGGCTTGTTAATTCACCTGAACCTTTATTTCATTGACAAATGTAAAAAGAAAATATTTGCAGTAGTTTTACTGACCAACTAAATTGTAGTTTGTAAATATAAATGAAGTTAGAATTTGATCCTTGCAACATACTCAAAAAGAAAAAAGAAAAGAAAATTGGGACAGAGGCATTATTACCTCATCCGGGACAGAGTCCACCAGGGGGCGAGGTATTATTTTCAGTGGGATTTCTTTGTAAGCTTGTTTCTTTGTTAGCAACATTGGGAAAATGGCTGAACCAATCTTCATGAAACTTTCAGAAAAGATGGGCATTGGTCTCAAATAGAACCTTCAACATTTTGAGGGTCATCTGGTCAAGGTCAAGGTCACCAAGAAAGCCAAAATCATAGTTATGACAGGAAATCTTACAGTGATGCTTGAAAGTTTGTGAACCCTTTATAATTTTCTATATTTCTGCATAAATATGACCTAAAACATCATCAGATGTTCACACAAGTCCTAAAAGTAGATAAAGAGAACCCAGTTAAACAAATGAGACAAAAATAATATACTTGGTCATTTATTTATTGAGGAAAATGATCCAATATTACATATCAGTGAGTGGCAAAAGTATGTGAACCTCTAGGATTAGCAGTTAATTTGAAGGTGAAATTAGTCAGGTGTTTTCAATCAATGGAATGACAATCAGGTGTGAGTAGGCACCCTGTTTTATTTAAATAACAGGGGTCGATCAAAGTCTGATCTTCACAGCACGTTTGTGGACGTGTATCATGGCACGAACAAAGGAGATTTCTGAGGACCTCAGAAAAAGTGTTGTTGATGCTCATCAGGCTGGAAAAGGTTACAAAACCATCTCTAAAGAGTTTGGACTCCACCAATCCACAATCAGACAGATTGTGTACAAATGGAGGAAATTCAAGACCATTGTTACCCTCCCCAGGAGTGGTTGACCAACAAGGATCACTCCAAGAGCAAGGCGTGTAACAGTTGGCAAGGTCACAAAGGACCCCAGGGTAACTTCTAAGCAACTGAAGGCCTCTCTCACATTGGCTAATGTTCATGAGTCCACCATCAGGAGAACACTGAACAACAATGGTGTGCATGGCAGGGTTGCAAGGAGAAAGCCACTACTCTCCAAAAAGAACATTGCTGCTCATCTGCAGTTTGCTAAAGATCACATGGACAAGCCAGAAGGCTATTGGAAAAATGTTTTGTGGACGGATCAGACCAAAATAGAACATTTTGGTTTAAATGAGAAGTGTTATGTTTGGAGAAAGGAAAACACTGCATTCCAGCATAAGAATCTTATCCCGTCTGTGAAACATGGTGGTGGTAGTATCATGATTTGGGCCTGTTTTGCTGCATCTGGGCCAGGACGGCTAGCCATTATTGATGGAACAATGAATTCTGAATTATACCAGCGAATTCTAAAGGAAAGTGTCAGGACATCTGTCCATGAACTGAATCTCAAAAGAAGGTGGGTCATGCAGCAAGACGATGACCCAAAGCACACAAGTCATTCTGCCAAAGAATGGTTAAAGAAGAATAAAGTTCATGTTTTGGAATGGCCACGTCAAAGTCCTTGATCCAATAGAAATGTTGTGGAAGGACCTAAAGCAAGTAGTTCATATGAGGAAACCCACCAACATCCCAGAGCTGAAGCTGTTCTGTACAGAGGAATGGGCTAAAATTCCTCCACGCCGGTGTGCAGGACTGATCAACAGTTACCGGAAATGTTTAGTTGCAGTTATTGCTGCACAAGGGGGTCACACCAGATACTGAAAGCAAAGGCTCACATACTTTTGCTACTCACAGATATGTAATATTAGATCATTTTCCTCAATAAATAAATGACCAAGTATAATATTTTTCTCTCATTTGTTTAACTGGGTTCTCTTTATCTACTTTTAGGACTTGTGTGAAAATCTGATAATGTTTTAGGTCATATTTATTTATGCATTATGCAGAAATATAGAAAATTCTAAAGGGTTTACAAATGTTCAAGTACCACTGTCGCTCCTCTGAAGAGCTCTTTAGTTTCACCTAAAAACAATCTAACAAACAAACAAACAAACAAAATAAGTACTGGGCGAGGTTTGTTTTGCCTGGCAACACTTGTTACCATTGTATTATATCACCTTTCTTTTTAATAACACTTTTTAATCACATGGGATCTGAGGATAATAATTGTTACAGTTTTACAATTGGAATTTTTGTCCATTCTTGCTTGATACAAGACTTCAGCTGCTCAACAGCCCATGGCCGATGTTGTCTGATTCTCCTCTTCATGATGCGCCATACATTCTCAATAGAAGACAGATCTGGACTGGCAGCAGGCCAGTCAAGCACATGCACTCTGTCTACGAAGCCACACTGTTGTAGCCAGTGCAGAATGAGGCCTGGCACTGTTCTGCTTCAGTAAGCATGGGTTTCCCGGGAAAAGACATCACCTTGATGACAACATGCATCTCTCTAAAATCCCAATATACGCCTTTGCGTCAATGGTACCTTCACAGACATGCAAGTCATCCATGCTGTGGGCACTAATGCCCCCATACCATCACAGATGCTGGCTTTTGCACCTTTCTCTGAGAACAAACTGGATGGTCATGTTGACCTTTGTCACTGAGAACTCAACATCTGGTTTTCCCAAGTACAAGCTGAAATGTGGACTCATCTGACCACAGCACACATTTCCACTGTCTTTCAGTTCATCTGAGATGAGTTCAGGCCGAGAGAAATTGGCAGCGTTTCTGCATAGAATTGATGAAAGGATTCCTCCTTGTGTAATATAGTTTCAGGTTGCATTTCTGAATGCAGTGGCAGACTGTGTTAAGTGACAACGGTTTTCCAAAGTACTCCTGAGCCCATGTGGCTATATTTGTCACATTTGCATGATGGTTTCTCAGGCAGTGCTGCCTGAGGGTTTGAAGGTCACGCACATTCAACAGTGTTTTCTGACCTTGCCCTTTATGCACTGAGATGTCTCCGAATTCCCTGTATCTTTTTCATAATATTATGTACTGTAGATTTTGAAAGATGTAAAATATTGCATTTAGAAATATTCTTTTTGAATTGACTAATAAGTATCTCATGAATTTTGGCATAAAGGAGTGAGCCACACCCCATCCTTGCTTGCAAAGACTGAGCCTTTGGTGCATGCTCCTTTTATACCCAATCATGTTACCAATTAGCCTGCTTATTGGGGAATCTTCCAAAATGGTGTTATTTGAATATCCTATAAACTTTTCCATCTTATTTTGCCTCTGTCCCAACTTTTTTTGAGTGTGTTGCAGGCATCAAATTCTAACTTTGTTTACATTTCCAAAATGCAATTAAAGGGGAACTGAAGGCATTTTTTTTTAAATTATCAAAATTATATTTCTCATTTTATTAAATATAAGAATGCATTTTGATAGCTATTTTTCACTGCTATAGCAAGTTATGAATGTTTGAAATATGCTATGTAATATATCAGTCCATATGTCAAAGCAATAGTCATAAATGAGATTCGTTGAGACCTGTGCGAGACATTGTAGGACGGAAGTAAAACGTACAGTGGAAATCAAACCGTGTCCAAAATCGCTTACTCGTTCACTACTCCCTACTCCCTATATAGGGAATTACTATATAGAGAACTATATAGTGAGCTCACTGGTAAAATGAAAAAAAAATGCTTTCGGACACTATTCTGTCGTGATGTTATTTACATCGTTATTGTCACACAATTAAAATGTACCACATCAGTTGGCTGGTGGGTTTTCAAAATAATAAATACATATTATACTGAGCATATTTCCCACATTAATAAATACAAAGTACCTGCATGTTTCAGTTCTTTTAAATCAAGGCTGAATACTTTCTTCTTTGCTGCTGCCTTTTATTAAATCAAATTTGAGACTTTTAATTTGATTTCTTTCAGCGCGACCGCAGTGCATGATGGGAGATATTGCTTTGGTTAGTGACCATCATTGTACACTACTTTTCGTGATGCATTGTGGGATACTTTGAGTGCACTATATAGGGTGTAAATAATTCTCACCAAGGTTTCGAACAGCACTACAAAATGGCATCCTCACTATATAGTGGCCTATCTTGTGAGTAAGGAGCAATTTCGGACACAGGGAAAGTGACCAACATCTGCCAACGTTGTCAAAAGACGCATGTGCCCTCTTTCGAATGCTGATGTAATCAAGTTGGAAGTTTTGTTTGTTTTGATAGCAGTCAGGAAAGTTTGAAAAAAGTAGGCAGTAATCATCATTTAAACTCGTTTTTGTGCAATATTTCATTTGGGAAACAGTTTTCAAAATGGTGGCACCGACACCTGGCTGACACTTCACGTTTCGAAGTCTTGCACAAGTCTCATGAAGATCACGCAGAGAAGCGATGCCTGCCGTGGACCAAATGAACTAAATTCAACACAGCTAAAAACTGAATAGGCCGATAAGTATAATATTTAATTGCAATTAGTTCAGATCAGAATCACTTTTATTGCCAGGCATGTGAACACACACGAGGAATTTGACTCCGGTTTCACTTAGCTCTCTTAGTACAAACAGATAAAAAAAAAGCATAGACAAAAAACAAAACAAAAAGCTATGTACATGTATAATCTTTTGGTGCAAAATGATGCATAGTGCAAGGATGACTTAGTAAATATAAATATAAATATACAGTGTGCACTATTGCAGGTTGCCAATACAAGTCACGATATAAGGTTACTAAAACTGAAAACGTTATTGAATAACACATTAATTAAGAAATAAAGCAAGTTTAAAAATGACTTCAGTTCCCCTTTAAGTTGCTCAGTACAACTATTGAAAATCTTTTCCTTGTATTATTGTCAGTGAAATAAAGGTTCACGTGAATTAACAAATCACAGATTTTTGTTTGTATTGCATTTTGGAAACTATCCCAACTTTTCCAGAAATGGGGTTAATAATGAAATACATTATATTGTTATCTGATTATTTTATTCTATTCATAGAAGTATTTTACAGTACTAAGACTTGTTCCATCTTTCATTGACGTGTTGATCTAATTTCACTTTCGCTAACAGTTTCCTACATAACCTACAATGCTGTTCGACTACTTGCTGATAGTGGCACCAGTAGGAATTTGCTTCTATCTTTAAATATTTCGCTCTAATCCAGCTCTCTCAGCTCCTCATCTGTACACTCTGCTCAAAGAGACCATCTCCGAAAGCTTTAACTGTTATGCTTATTATACAATCATAAAGGTTTGTCATCTTGCAAAGATCAGTAAGTAGACGAGCTGAATTCCTACTGTAACTCAGCACAGCTGTGATAACGTTGATAACGTCAGTGGAAAATGGAGTGTAATAAAAAAAAAAAATCTCGGTTTATAGGAGTTAAAAAAAAAATCAAATTTCACTTCTGTTTGAAATCGTCCAGTTAAATTTCGTTCTTACAATCAGCTGGCTTTTTTTGGGGGTGGGTGGGGGAGGGTGAATGGTGGTGTTGGGGGTGTGTGTAAAATCTCATCCGGAAGAAAAAAAAAAGGAGTTTTCTTAAATTACTTATAATGCAAGTGTGTGGGCACCTAATCTGCCTGCCTTTGAACAACAGGAGCCACTCAGTCTGGCATTAGCTTGCTCCCTCTGTCATACAGCCCAACAGACACACACATAGGTAGTGTGGGATTGTTTGACTGGAGGAAGGAACAGGTTGTGAATGTCAGGAAGGGTTTGTGTGTTCATGCAGAGGAGTGTGTCCTCCTCTACGCTACTCTCCCACCATGGGAAAGCTTCATCAACACAATAGTGTGTGTGTGTGTGTGTGTGTGAGTGAGAGAGAGTGAGACTATATCCCCTGCCTTGTCAGCTCAGCAAGACCTACCTCTGTCTCTATTTCTCACTGTTGCTTTGATTGCACGAGTCAAGAGCTCCCCCTAGGCTGCGATGAAAGTGAGCCAATAACACACACACACACACACACACACACACACACACACACATAACTCCACTGAGGGCGTGAGATGGTTCTCCTCTATTTTCCTCAAAGTCTGACAAACCGACTCCTTTTTCAGGAAGAATTCCTTAAATTCCATCCAGTTTTAAGATCCATACTGTACAATAAGGACTGTAGTTTAACATGCGAGAGCTGGGATTTGAGTCCATATGTTGACTGTTGAAACAGGAAATAAGGGAGAATGAATGTTGTTGTGGTGGCACAGTGGTGTAGTGGTTAGCACTGTCGCCTCACAGCAAGAAGGTCCTGGATTCGAGCCCAGTGGCTGACAAGGGCCTTTCTGTGCGGAGTTTGCATGTTCTCCCCGTGTCTCTGTGGGTTTCCTCCGGGTGCTCCGGTTTCCCCCACAGTCCAAAGACATGCAGGTTAGGTTAACTGGTGACTCTAAATTGACCGTAGGTGTGAATGTGAGTGTGAATGGTTGTTTGTCTCTATGTGTCAGCCCTGTGATGATCTGGTGACTTGTCCAGGGTGTACCCCGTCTCTCGCCCATAGTCAGCTGGGATAGGCTCCAGCTTGCCTGCGACCCTGCACAGGATAAGCGGTTATGGATGATGGATGGATGGATGGATGGATGAGTGTTGTTGCCTGATTTCCACACCAGCCAACAGCATTCACGATTCAAAACTCAAATGTGGTAGTGTAACGATACACTCCAGACATGATCCGATTCCATTGACAATAATGGCTTTATGATTCAATTTGATTTGATTTGTTGAACAAAATGATCATGAACAAAAATTAGGACTGAAAATTTTTTTAAATTAATTAATTCTTTTTTCTGCATCATGAACAATGCAAAAACCAATGTGCATGTTTGCTTATATAAAACATTCATAAATAAAAATAAAGTTTTAAGTTTGTAATTAAAATGTACTACAGATTCACCATGTCTTAAAAAAATAATAATAAAAAAAATAATAATAATCTGAATTCTTCCAAAAATGTGATTCAATGAGCAAAGTTCTTTTTTTTTTTTTTTTTAATATTGAAACAAACTCAATACATTTTCCCTTGGAAAAAAAATGACTGAATGAAACCAGTGAAGTTATGAATGTTAAAGAGAGTAGATTGCTGGGTTTCATATGACGTCACATCCGCCTCATTAGTTATTCAAAACTTTAGCTGGTGGTCTACCAAAGCTCAGTTGACAAAGCGTTTGTATGGAGAAGGTGCATTGCTCGCATGAAAAATACCTTATGCTTGCGTTGTTCTAGGTTGTTCGAATCAATCAAACCGTGAAACTAAAAAAAAGTTTCTTCAGGTTTCCCCGTGAACTAATAAAAAAGGGTGAACAAACACAGGATTTCACAAAAAGACGTCGAGAAATGTCGCTTTTGAACCTCTTACTGAAATCGAAGGGAGCCGAATCGAAGCATGCTCGAGTTTGCAGTGATCACTTGGCGAAAGGTTTGTATTTCCCTCTCAGCTATGGCCTTAGTGTTTTCCAAGTACTTTTCTTGCTACAGTATGTGTCATTATTTTATGGTACTTTTTTTTAGTCACAAAGTGCTAAAGTCCCCAGCTGTTTCTTTGTTTACTCCTCACAAAGTCCATATGCCTGAAGGTCGCGACAAAATTCTTTCCCAGCCGTACAGTTACAATGCACCGTGATCACTTCTCCGTCTTGTTTAACTAAGATCCAGGTCTTTAAAGGGGTTTCTGATGATCTTTGTGAATGATTTACCTGAGAGATAAGAGCCAACACAAGTGAGAATCAAGTGAACTGTTGTTTGTTTACACTTCAACTTACAGCACTTCGTTGTAAAGACGCGAACGAAAAGCTTAAAAAAAAAACTTACACGGGCAAAAACAATACAGGATTCATTCAGCAGCGACTTGATAGCGAGGTCCTTTACCCAGCCACATATAAAAAAGTTGTAAGCCTCCATACTCTTCCACGCTTTCATCTGTTTTGCAGTGTAGAAGGACGTCTGCAACACCAGATAGTTCGAGATGTCGGGGAACTCGACTGAAGGGTAGTTTTTGAGATCGTATGACAAATCCTTCTTTCCCAGACTGTAGGGGTCGATTCCATTGCACACAGCAATCTTCTGAATATATCTAAAGCCAGCAGTGGCTTCTAGATTATGAACATACTCTCATAAGTTATCGCTAGTTGTTTGCACTACGGTAGCCGTTTAGACCACCAGCTATTTCACTTCCGGTAAAACCACTAAGAAAAGTCACGTGACTGAAACCCAGCAATAGCACGTTCCTCTGTTTATGCTGTCAGGTGATGCTGCATGAGCAGTAGTTTGAAAAGATACATTTGGATGGTTTTATGCGTCTCTGAGGAAGCTGAAGAAGCTGCACAACCACAGTTAGTCAAATAACACATGTTGGATGCTACTGTAGTGCAGTACGCACTTTATTTACAGAGGTAGGACAAATGTTTTCTAGAATTTGATTGGACACAAATTGGACAATAATGGAATAAATTATCAAAGTTATATTACATTAACAGATGCTCTTATCCAGAGCAATATACAGCATACCCAGAGCACTCTGGAGCATTTAAGGGTTAGATGCCTTGCTCAAGGGCACTTCAGCCATTCCTGCTGATCCAGGGAATTGAACCAGTGACCTTTTGGTGGCAAAATTGCTTCTCTAACCAATAGACCATGGCTTCCCCGGAATAGTTCATTATTTACCTGGAAATGATAAACTGAAAAGATAAATGAAAAATATTCACAAAAAACATTTTATATACTGCATCAAGGCTTAAAGGCAAGTTTATACTTCTGCGTTGAAGCTACTCTGTAGCTGCATACCCTACACCATACCCTGTGTCACTGTGACATAGACTGCAACAACTTGGAAGCATCACATTTCTGGCTGCTCTTCCTTTTCCATGAAAATGAGAAAGCTGCTATCAGTATACTGTGTGAATATAAATATATAAATTGTGAGGCGGGGCAGCACGGTGGTGTAGTGGTTAGCACAGTCGCCTCACAGCAAGAAGGTCCGGGTTCGAGCCCCGTGGCCGGCGAGGGCCATTCTGTGCGGAGTTTGCATGTTCTCCCCGTGTCTGCGTGGGTTTCCTCCGGGTGCTCCGGTTTCCCCCACAGTCCAAAGACATGCAGGTTAGGTTAACTGGTGACTCTAAATTGACCGTAGGTGTGAATGTGAGTGTGAATGGTTGTCTGTGTCTATGTGTCAGCCCTGTGATGAACTGGCGACTTGTCCAGGGTGTACCCCGCCTTTCGCCCGTAGTCAGCTGGGATAGGCTCCAGCTTGCCTGCGACCCTGTAGAACAGGATAAAGCAGCTACAGATAATGAGATGAGATGAGAAATTGTGAGGCCCGATAGCAGCTGTAGATCATTATAATGGCCAGTTTAATCCTGCATGTAATCCTGTGGATTTAAAAGCCATGGTGTTATTTTTTTTTCCTGAGTGCGCAGTGAGACTTTAGCTTTGAGCCGCTCATCCTGCTGAACACAGACGAGTAAAAACACTTCAGAAATGCTTTCAGTTAGTTTATAATTAATCACGTGAGATTTCTTTTCCCCCAGTGAATTTGTTTCTAAACAACATGTTGCAGGCTTGTAGTACTCGAGTCCAGGACTCGGACTCAAGTCCAACTCTTGCCTTAATTTTAATGACTCGTGACTTGACTTGGAATTGACCACTGATGACTCGGACTTGGACTCGTGCATTAACTGCATTCAGACTTGTAAATTGGAGATGAGGACTCTGTTTTTTTCTTTGTTTTCTAACATGCCATAATAATTTGGCAGAAAATATTTATATCTACATTCATTTTATACTAATTTTGTTCAAGAGAATGCACATTCACCTGTTCATACGTCATGTTCAGGAACAAACTAATGTTAATGGCGCTAAAATGCCTGGAGAGAACGCCCCTAGGATTGACCGCTTTGCTTATACAGGCTTCTCATGCAGTGGGAAAAAATGCACTGTGTTCCATATGTAGAAGAAATATCAAGGAGATGACAGGGACAACCTCGAACTACAATCATCATTTGATAAGACTCCACCCAGAGAAGTAAGGCCAAGTTTACATTAGACCGTATCTGTCTCGTTTTCTTCGCGGATGCACTGTCCGTTCACATTAAAACGCCGGGAAACGGGAATCCGCCAGAGCCCACATATTCAACCCAGTTTGTATTTGATCCGGTGCTGTGTAAACATTGAGATACGCGGATACGCTGTGCTGAGCTCTAGCTGACGTCGTCACTGGACAACGTCACTGTGACATCCACCTTCCTGATTCACTGGCGTTGGTCATGTGACACGACTGCTGAAAAACGGCGCGGACTTCCGCCTTGTATCACCTTTCATTAAAGAGTATAAAAGTATGAAAATACTGCAAATACTGATGCAAATACTGCCCCTTGTGTAGTTATGATTGTCTTTAGGCTTGCCATCCTTCCACTTGCAAGTGGTAGTGACTTGTGCATGCCTGATATGCACTGGGATCACACACACAGCGGCTCAGTCCCGAATCACTGCTCGTGCGCTTCACTCGCGCGCTCTGTGAGCTGCGCAGGGCCAGAGTGCACACCCTCCAGAGGGCACTCGCTGTTCAGGGCGGAGTGATTTGGAGTGCAGCCGCTGAGGAGGAAGCGATGAGCCGCACTGACACATTTCAACTTACGTGCCGAATTAGTCATGTGATTAGCGTATCCGTGTATTGGCATTGCTGTGTGCACGCGAATCGTGTATTGGCGTTGCTGTGTGCATGCTAATCGTTTTTAAAAACGTTAATCTGATGATCCGCTGATACGGTCTAATGTAAACCCCACCTAATGGCCCTTTTCCACTACCCTTTTTCAGCTCACTTCAGCTCGCTTCAGCTCACTTCAGCCCGACACGGCTCGCGTTTCGACTACCAAAAAACAGCACGACTCGGCTCGCTTCAGCCCTGCTTAGCCCCTAAAACTTGCACTGTTTTGGAGTAGGGCTGAAGCGAGCCAAACCGTGCCGAGTGAGGCTGGGGGCGTGAGCAGACACTCCCCTGTGCACTGATTGGTGAGGAGGAGTGTCCTCACATGCCCACACACGCCCCACGAGCACGCTGGGACCTGTAAACACCGCAAACCCGGAAGAAGAAGAATTACGAATTACGAGAATTATGAAGCCTTATGCGCCTCACCTCATCTATACGCTCTTGCCAGTATCTGTTGGCGTTGTCGGTGACAACAAGCCACAGCACCAAGACCAGCAACACTAACGACTCCATGTCCTCCATGTTTATTGTTTACTATTCGGGTCGTGAGACTACCGCTTAAAAGCTCACTGATGTCACTGTTTGCGCTGCTTAACGACATCACGTGACATCCACCCACTTTCGCTAACTCCACCCAATGTGTCCACCCACTTCCAGCCAGCACGGTTCAGCGCGGTTGTAGTCAAAATGCAACTCCAACAGCCCCGCTCAGCTCGACTCAGCTCAACTCAGCACGGCACGGCTCAGCCGCGTTTGTAGTGGAAAAGCAGCATTAGTGACACACTATGTTCATAGCTCTGTTGATAGTGGGGCTTGCTTGCTGAGCGATGAACTAGCTAGTGTTAACCCTCTCTCATGTTGTTATTTGTCCTGTTGATAGTGAACGGGGCTTCCTGAGCGTGAACAAGGTTTTTTATCTGTAGCCTATTAACTAAAATGGGGCAGTTGAGCAGGAACATTAGTCCAACACAGTAGCAGAGATGGTTTCACATAAAGGCAGCAATAGCCACCATCAAATGGTGTGGTTGGAGTCTTGGGCTACGTTTACATTACGTCGAATCAGCGGATCATCAGATTAACGTTCTTAAAACGATTCGCGTTTACACTAAAACCGTTAGCCGTGCACACAGCAACGCCAATACGCGGATACGCTCGGCTCCGCAGGCATCCTGTGCTCCAAATCACTCCGCCCTGAACAGCGAGTGCCCTCTGGAGGGTGCGCACTCCGGCCCTGCGCAGCTCACACAGCACGCGAGTGAAGTGCACAAGCCATGATTCGGGACTGAGCCGCTGTGTGTGAGATCCCAGCGCATATCACTTACTACTTGCAAGTCGAAGGATGGCAAGCCTAAAGACAATCATAACTACACAATGGGCAGTATTTGCATCAGTATTTGCAGTATTTTCATACTTTTATACTCTTTAATGAATGGTGATACAAGGCGGAAGTCCGCGCCGTTTTTCAGCAGTCGCGTCACATGACCAACGCCAGCGAATCAGGAAGGTGGATGTCACAGTGACGTTGTCCAATGAGACGCCAGCTAGAGCTCAGCACAGCGTATCTGCGTATTTTGAATGTTTACACAGCACCGGAGCTGACACGATCTGGATTGAATACGTGGACGCTGGCGGATTCCCGTTTCCAGGCGTTTCCAGGCGGTTTAATGTAAACGGACAGTGCATCTGCGAAGAAAATGAGACAGATACGGTCTAGTGTAAACGTAGCCTTGGACTCAACTCAGATCAATAGTGGACTCGGACTTGATTCGAAATTTTCTTTCAAGACATGGACTTGACTTGGACTTGAACATGGGACTCAAGACTGGACTCGGACTTGAGGTTTAGTGACTCGACTACAACACTGACATGTTATCCGTGATATTTTCTGTTTATTATTCCTACAGTGAAACACAGAACTTGCATTCCACTCTTCTCTATGTAAAATCAACAAAATAAGGTGTTTGTCACCACCTAGAGGAGACAAACACCTTATGTGCAAGTATAAATGTTTCACCCTGCGCTAGCATCGATGCCGTACCTACAGCGTAGATTCACCATTCAACACAGAAGTATAAATCAGCCTTTACTGTGTCTACAGTGTTGAGAAACTTGTCCAAAAAGCTTTAAAATGCCTACTTTGATTTCATGGGGATTACAAAGTGAAATAATCATATCAAAAGTAGGATGGTAAAATGATAACAGTGCTAAACAAGATCATCTCGAAATGACAGTAATACGTCTTAATACAGCGAACAGTCAGTCCAAAGACATTTCAATGAAGACGACTTCATGTAATGCATTTTCTCTCCTGCATGTCTTATCACCCTGCTCATCATTCCCTCTGGCCTGAAGCCAGCCCTGCACATTAGCACCCTATTTCATATCCATGTCCATTTCCATAATCCATATTCAGCCGAATCTCCATTCTCGGTTAGGTTGAATATAATTCATCAGGCACGTCAGGGGAGCGGCCCATGGCAGCTCATTCATGCTCACTGGCAGATTTAAACTAGCCCTTTCTTTTCTAATCTGTGCCCCCCTGAAGGCTGTATGTTACTTTGGTAAATTACCACCCATGTTCTCATGACCTCTGATCACAATATAAACCTTTGTAGAGTCTGATCTCAACTGTACAGCTGGTAATTGCACACAACACACAAGGTTCTCCTTTTTAGAATAATAATAACTTTTTTTTTCCACAATTAGGGTGCATGCATGGAACTCAGAGCAGGTGTCCTCTAAATACTATGATGAGCTGATCTATTATCTATAACTATCTATAAGACTAAAAATTAAGGAAAAGAGTGACATTTTTGTGTTGCTCAGATACCATTATCAGGCAAGTGTTCATAAGCTACATCAATGTCAAAACATATAAAAATAGATTAGCATAATGCTAAACACAAAGACTGACCTGTAAGGAGTCCTATTGCATGTTGAGAGTTGGTCTTCTTCATAAACGAGGCTTATTTAACCCTCTGGAGTCTGAGGGTATTTTCTGGCACTCTAATGATTTTGGTATGCTCTGATTTTGTTGTCAATTTCAACACTGTAAAACATTTCAAACTGGTTTAACTTGGAAATGCAAGTTCACCTGCTGCCTTGAAAATGCAAGTTAACTCAGTTTGACGATGATCTTTGTTTCAACTCAGAAAAAGTCTCAATTGTTCAAGGCAACTAAGTAATTCAAGTCTAACCTTGCACAGATTAGTTCAAATTAAAACACTTTTCAGAGCTCATTGAGTTAAAGAGAAAAAGTAAGTGGACATAACTAAAGAAGGCTGAAATGTTTTACAATGAACAAATCTAAGCAGTATTTTCAAAGTCATGTGACTTTTTTGTATTCAGCACAAGTTCAGCTACCATAATATCCATGTAGTATGAATGTCATGATTTTACTTTAAAAAAAACCAGATAAATGAAGATGTTGTAAAAAGCAGTGTGTGTTGGAATGTGCGAAAATAAAACCATGACCTTACCCATTCTGTCGAACCTTTTTGATCATTTGAGGTGATTCTGTTCAGTCTTAGGAATGGATCAAGCACAAAAACTTAAATCTGCTCCACTGATTTGGACAATTAACTGGCCATAAAAAAGTCCTATTGTTTTGGGATAAAGGGTTGGCAGTGGGAGGGGTATTCAATGAGATGTTTAAAAAAAATTCCATTCCATTCAATGAGAAGAGTGAAAACCCCTTCCACTGCCAACTCTTAATCCCATCAGGTCAAGTCCCAATGGGTAAGATCATGTTTTTTTTTTTTTTTCCACGCATTCCAACACAGTTCTAAAACTGCTTTTTACAACAGCTTCATTTATCTGGTATTTGACTTTATTTTGGTATTTGACTCTATTCAGTGCATCTTGAAATTAACTCTTGTCCTATTTTACTCAGTTCAGAGCCACAACAAACTCTATTATGCTGTTACACAATTACTCTGTAATTTTACTCCCACTCCAACTCCAAATTTTACTCTCTAAACTCAAAATAGAGCAAAATGAACTATTTTGAGGAAAATACTTTTAACTCTGGAAAAAAAATGCTCAGTCATTTTTCCTGGGTATGCATGACAGTGCACGCATATCAACCGATCTGGTCATAATAAATAGAAGAAATATTTACACTTATTCAAGTTGATCTTTGGCTGAATCAAATTGAAGTAAAAAAAAAAAAAGGCACTGTTCATCATCAGTGTCACAGTTCTCAAGATTGAACCAAATCACTGTCCTGAATCATGAACTGAATCACTCTCCTGAATCATCTGAAGCGCATAAAATATGCATGTCATCTCACAACAAGTTTTACCTCCAAATAGCCTAAACTATGTCTGACAGATTTTATCCTGTTCACGGTGGGCGTTCCCACCACAAAAGAGAAATCAATCGAAAGCCAAAGAGTAAAAGTGATTATCATTCTGTTACCATGTGAACAGTCTTTTATGAATGCATAAGTGGGCGCTCAGCGCTCCGACTCTGGTGTGACTGAGGAAGGTGACAAGTTTTATGTTTCATCTAATTTAAGTAATTTTAAAAACTATAATATTATTTGGCAGTGGGCACAGAGGAAAGTTTAAAATGTAAAGTATCTGTCAACATGTTTATCATGCTTGTATGATAAAAAAAGACTCACGAAGATATTTATCTAAATACATGACCCACTCATTCTAAACCTGTTGAGCTTCACTGGTGAAGCTCTCGACCCCAAAGCGTTAAAACAATGCTGAACTGAGCCTATCGACTATCATCCTCATGGTCCTATTTTAACAATGAATGTGACTGTTTAAGGAAAGTGTTCCTATGCCTGAAGTACCTACAAACCTCAACTGACAACACCGTCAAAGGATTTGTCAATTCGAAACATTAACATCCTGGTACACCGGAAGTTAAAGCACTAGACAATAACATCAGAATTACCATACCATTCAAGGACCAATGTTCAGCTAATGTCATCAGAAGGAGGTTACAGGACCTGGGTAACAAGATAAATATTGAACCAGTTCCATCTCAGATGTCTCTGCAACCTCTCAAAATCTGCTGGCAAGACAAAGTACCAGACACCAAGGTCCTGAGTAGAGCAGGCATGACCAGCATCACCACCATCATGCACAAGGCACAGCTCAGATGGGCAGGCCATGTCACTCACATGTCAGACAACCACATCCCCAAACAGATCCTCTACAGGGAGCTCAGCCATGGCAAGTGCTCTGTCGGTGGCTTGAGAAAGCATTTCAAGCACAATCTAAAAGTCTCCCTGAATGACTTCTCAATTGACATTGAGTCCTGGGAGTCTGGCAGCAGACCGACCAGCCTGGTATGGTCTCATCTGACAAGGAGCCAAAGAAGAAGAGTGACACACCTCCATGACCATTGAGAAGCAGCACCCCCCACGTCCCACCCACCCACTGGTGCCCTACCTGTGAGAGTGTTCCTCACCTGGATTGATCTTATCAGCCATTTTCAGGCCCACACCAGATCGACTTCAACCTAACCGGTGGACATGGTCATCTTCGAAAACCGAAGGACAAACAATAATAAGATAAATATTAGAATTCAACCCGTATTTGTGAGCTGCAACCTTAACGACAAGCTAAAGCTGCAAGAGTAAAAACCACCAATTATAAATTAGCAACAGGTGGTATATAGTTTCAAATGTGACTCTTGTGATGAGAGCTATATAGGTTACACCTGTAGATACTTGCATGAGTGTGTTGAAGAGCATAAAGCTGTGTCTTCAAGCATCGGTAAACACTATAGGATGGCACACGATATTGCACCAAAAGACATTGATAAAGAACTTTTTTGTCTTAAGAAAGTACAGTACAGAAGATAAAAAGATTAGTGATTAATGCCAACACTTATGGAAAAAAGAGTCATGGCAAACACCTTGAAAAACAGGAAGTACATCACACAGAATGCGCTTGCGCTCTCCAAACCAATGTATAATGCCTTACTGTCTGGATGTTCCAATAAGTGCATAAACAAGCTCCAAAGTCCTTCTCGCACCATTCATGGAACATTTGGCAGTGCCATTCTCCATTTCATAACCCTCAGCCTCTCACCTATATTACATAGCTAGGGTTACAGTGGGGGGCTAGTCCTTTGGTAACCACAAGAGTTTGACTCCCCACTCACATCTGTATTGCAGCATGCCTTGCCAGAAGGCACCATTTTTATGATGGTCTTTGGTATAACCCGACTGTGAGTAGAACTCACAATCTCCAATTGAGAGGCAGACACACTAACCACTAGGCCACTCACCAGTATAAACAAGCTCCAGTTAGTTCAAAATGCAGCAGCAAGAGCCCTTACTAGAACGAGAAGATATGACCACATCACACCTGTCTTATCCACACTGCATTGGCTCCCAAACAAATTTCGTATTGATTATGAAATAGTACTATTGACCTTTAAAGCACTGAATGGTCTTGCTCCACAGTACCTCAGTGAACTTCTGGTCCTTTATGACCCGCCTTGCCTACTTAGATCAAAAGATGCAGGCTATCTGCTGGTACCGCATATAGTGAAGGCTGCATCAGGAGGCAGAGCCTTTTCTTACAAAGCACCACAGTTATGAAACAGCCTTCTAAGTAGTGTTTGGGACTCGGACACAGTCTCAATGTTTAAGTCTAGGCTGAAAGCATATCTGTTTAGTCAAGCCTTTTGTTAATAGTTTTATTAGGTAAAGGTGTAGATCTGGAGGCTCCTCAGGCATAAAGTGTTTTGGTAAGCTGGGATGTATGGATGTTGTCCCCCCACATGTTCATTCAGGTTTGTTGACGGTGTAGTGGCTGGCTGCTTTATGTTCCAGGGCACCATCATGTCTGTGTTACCTTCTGGCTCTCCCCTTTTAGTTATGCTGTCATAGTTAGTCTTGCCAGAGTCCCTGCTTGTATCCTGTTCTTACTCTTTAGGTGGTATTGGGCATACCTAACAACCTGTGCCCCTCCCCCATCTCTTCCCTTTGTCTGTCCCTCTCTGAGTTACATGTCGATCCTGATAAACTAGTAAGATGCTGACCTCGTCTGCTCCTCGGGCCTGCCAGATTCATCCTAATGCCTTACGTCTGGCTGGAGTCTCATCTCATCAGTCCTGTGGAGGACGGCCCCATATGGACAGTCGAAAGATGCACTTGGAAGACGCTCTGGACACTTAAGGCCAATTTATGCTGACAACCCAGTCCTCGCAGACGGTGTCGCAGACAGTGTCTGCGTAGCCCCCCCACCTTCGCAGACGCTCTGCGCGCACCTCCCAAAAATTGTGACCACCGCAGAAGCCTCGCAGACAGCGCCGCAGACAAGAGGGCTCTGATTGGTCCACTCTACCCGCTGTACACGCACTTCCGCTTCCCTACTTTCCCGGTTTGTTTTGTTTTCACGACCGGCATTTTTAAAAACATGAGCGAAGATGGAGCAGCATGAAGAGCGGTTGATCAAGGAAGTGAGGAAGTACGTACATCTATATGACTCCAGTTCTAGTCATTATAAGTAACCGGAGGATAAACACTCCACTAACCACACCCACCAACTACTCCTAGCGACTTCGCGCCCCCTTGCGTTGTGCCGGTGAATAACATCGCGCACGCCTATTAATCCCCGCTCAACAATAAATTACAACTGTCTGCGAAAAGCTATCTGCGAAAGCCTTGTCGCACGAGCATGCAGAGGCCTTTACAGTAATATATTTACGGTTGAGGACTACAGTTAACTTGCTAACTTTAGGACTGCAGTTGTCAGGAACATTTTTACACTCAAGTTTCCATCAATGAACAATTTATAACTTCAACAAAGCAGACTTCATGTTAAAACTATAATGATTTTCATAGTTTCACAGCTATACTTTGTGACTCTATAGGACACTGTTATAGAAGTGAGTTATTTATAATCATGCTATCTTTTATCACCCAAATGAGGATGGGTTCCTTTTGAGTCTGGTTCCTCTTGAGGTTTCTTCCTCATGTCATCTGAGGGAGTTTTTCCTCACCACCATCGCCACAGGCTTGCTCATTGGGGATAAATTAGGGATAAAATTAGCTCACGTTTAAAGTCTTTAATTTTCTGTCAAGCTGCTTTGCAGCAATGTCTGTTGTTAAAAGATCTATAAAAAAAAAAAAACCTTGACGTAAGAAAGTGTTAGAGTAAATTCAACTGCTTGTTGAACGAAATTCTCTACATTAGAGAAAGAAGACCGACTCTCAATTTGCAATCGGATTCCTTACAGGCCAAACCTTTGTTTAGCATTATGCTAATTTATTTTTATATGTTTTGACATTGACTTAGCTTACGAACACTCACTTGATAATGGTGTCTGAGTGACACTGAAACATCACAATTTTTTCCTCAATTTTTAGTACACTTTTTTTTTATTTTCCCTTATATATCTACAAGACACCAGATTAATCAATCACCTACATTTGGTCAAATATCTCATAATTGGTCTTTTTCCCAATAGCTTAAAAAAAAAAAACCCTCTCCACCCTCACTCACTTATTTATTTTCACCACCAATATTTATTTGGGGCGGCACGGTGGTGTAGTGGTTAGCGCTGTCGCCTCACAGCAAGAAGGTCCAGGTTCGAGCCCCGTGGCCGGCGAGGGCCTTTCTGTGCGGAGTTTGCATGTTCTCCCCGTGTCCACATGGGTTTCCTCCGGGTGCTCCGGTTTCCCCCACAGTCCAAAGACATGCAGGTTAGGTTAACTGGTGACTCTAAATTGACCGTGAGTGTGAATGGTTGTCTGTGTCTATGTGTCAGCCCTGTGATGACCTGGCGACTTGTCCAGGGTGTACCCCGCCTTTCGCCCGTAGTCAGCTGGGATAGGCTCCAGCTTGCCTGCGACCCTGTAGAACAGGATAAAGCGGCTAGAGATAATGAGATGAGATGAATATTTATTTGAACCCTTAACCCATGCTATTTGTTCAGATCATCAACTCATCTGCCTATCCACACCTATTTCTAGACCTCTTCCTTTTCCAAAAGCTTTAGTCATTGCATAAGAACATCTAATCACAGATAATCTCACAACATGCTCAACCATTCAAAAACCAAAATTCCTTTTTAGGACGTTTTAAGCTCCACAAACTCTTCTCTCTGTAATCAGTGCTTCAGCATCAAGAGCATCACAAATGTTTTGAAACATTTCAAAATATTCTGACAGGACCATTGGATGAAGTTTAACTCGACTGCTCAACGACTTTGAGGTTTCTGTTTCTTTTTTTTTTTTTAGAAAACGGAATCGAGTTCAAAGCAACGCGTTCAGGCAGTTGATCAAGGCTGTAATCTTAGACGCGTCTATGTTCCTGTGATGACGGACTTCCACTGAGCACCATTGTTCAGCCACATCAGTTCCTCTGCCAGATAGTGCTGATAGTCAGCTGCTTATCCCGCCCTCCTTTGTTGAGACAAAACATAGGAGTTTTATGTCTTTCTCTTTTCCTCACTCTATCACTCTCTCTCTGTCTCCTTTCTTGAGGCTGCTTGTCGATCATTCCTAAAGGAGTGTAAATCAGGGCTGGACCACTTGAACAAGCATCACCTCTAAGACATTTTTACGATTTGGTGAATTGGTACTTTTCACTTCCATGCCTTTACATAAACCTTAAACAGGGACAGAGCTAGTGCAGAGAGAGAAAGGGAGTGGAGAGTAAAAAATAAAAATAAAAAATACCATGTCATGTAAAGCACAACTTTTAGATAAAGAGCTAATGGATGTGAAATGCAGCATACAAACAGGAATTCCCATAAAGGCCAATTTTACATCATTTTGCTCCAGATAATGTAACATAAGTGAGACAAGTACATCCAAATGACATGGATCATGTTTTCTTACAAATAGTTTTATATTTGCGTCTCGATAAAGCATTACCAAAGCAGCATTAACTCTGACCTGGGATCATTTCTATCATCTAAATGTTTTTTAGCTCGTACTTTGGACATCTCCGGGAGGTACTGTTTCAGAGCCAGAGTCCTGAACTGTACAAATAGCAACATATGATTCATACTGTGGATTAAACCAAACTGGATGAGCTTGCAATCTGCTGGAAATAAATCATGAAAAGATTATTCTGCCAATGTTCACCAAGGAACTAGCCCACATATATGATCTAACCCTGCAGGATGAATGTGATAATTTATTTTTAGCTAATAATAGTTATTTATACTAAATACTTGAAGGCTTAGGTTATATGACTGGCGCAGACAGATTTCTAATCTAATATGTAATGTGTGCACAAATAGATGCTTATGTACTTTATTGGAAGTCAGGATGGATTATTGTAAGGATAGAACAAAAGTATGTATGGAGTAGGGGGGTAATGCAGTGCCATTATCTGTGTCTGATTAATGCTCCAAATATTCATATATGTTTTAGGATTTAAACTTGAAGTAGGCAGGGTCTAAACAATAAGGCTTTTTTGTTTGTTTTTTAACAACAACTCTACCCCTGGTGGTGACTGTGAGTTGGCCTAATGGTTTGCATGTCTGCCTCTTGACCAGGAGATTGCAGGTTCTAATTACAATCAGGTCATACCAAAGACCATCATAAAAATGGTACTTACTACCATCTGGCAAGGCACACTGCAATACAGATGTGAGTGGAGAGGTCAAACTCTCATGGTTACCAGAGCACTAGCACCAAACTGTAACCCTAGCTGTATAAGTGAGAAGTCAAGGGATATCAAAACAGAGATCGGTGCTGCACCCATACGCCTTAAAGAGTTGGTAAAGTTCTGGGACAGGAGACTGCCTGGGAAGACCAGATTCTGGTGTGAGAGGGACTTTGACTTTTTTTGACCCCTGGCAGCATGGTGGTGTAGTGGTTAGCACTGTCACCTCACAGCAAGAAGGTTCTGGGTTTGAGCCCAGTGGCTGACGGGGGCCTTTCTGTGTGGAGTTTGCATGTTCTCCCCATGTCTGTGTGGGTTTCCTCCGGGTGCTCCAGTTTCCCCCACAGTCCAAAGACACGCAGGTTAGGCTAATTGGTGGCTCTAAATTGACTGTAGGTGTGAATGTGAGTGTGAATGGTTGTTTGTCTCTATGGGTCAGCCCTGTGATGATCTGGTGACTTGTCCAGGGTGTACCCCACCTCTTGCCCATAGTCAGCTGGGATAGGCTCCAGCTTGCCCACAACCCTGCATAGGATAAGTGGTTACAGATAGTGGATGGATGGAACTCTACCACTATGAACCCAGAAATGCAGGAAAATAGTGAAAAGAAACACTTGATGAATAAATAACCATGGTCTTTGTTTGTCCCACAACTTTCACATCTAACAGCTTGCTGGCTTCCTCATGGAAGTAAAAGTATATGCATCCCATAGGATCTTGCTTTCAATGGATGGTATATGTCATGTGAAACGTTTTGGCACAAAACAAACAAATAAGTTAGAACAGTACTCCTCCTATTTCTATTTGTATCGATTTCTGAATGAGACATTATCTATTCATTTGAAATAATGTGTTCATATTTGGTTACATCCATAGTATTGAGATATACTATCGATGTGATTAAAAATCCAACCATCCATTATCCATAACCACTTATCCTGCGCAGGGTTGCGGGTAAGCTGGAGCCTATCCCTGCTGACTATGGGCGAGAGGCAGGGTACACCCTGGACAAGTCACCAGGTCATCGCAGGGCTGATACAGAGACAAACAACCATTCACACTCACATTCACACCTATGTTCAATTTAGAGCCACCAATTAACCTAACCTGCATGTCTTTGGACTGTGGGGGAAACCGGAGCACCCGGAGGAAACCCACACAGACATGGGGAGAACATGCAAACTCCACACAGAAAGGCCCCTATCAGCCAATGGGCTCAAACTCAGAACCTTCTTGCTCTGAGGCGACAGTGCTAACCAGTACACCACAGTGCTGCCAGCAGATCATCATGATCCATGCATTTGATTTGGCATATGTTTTTACATTGGATATCCTTCCTTCCTGACACAACCCTCCCCAATCTATCCAGGCTTGGGTTGTGGCACGAATGATACACTGGCTTGTACAACCCCAGTGGCTGGGTATTTTTACCTAATCTGCATGTCTTTGGACTGTGGGGGAAACCAGAGCACCTGGAGGAAACCCATGCAGACACAGGGAGAGCATGCAAACCCCACACAGAAAGGCCCCCATCGGCTATGAGGTTCGAACCTGGAACCTTGTTGCTCTGCATAAAATATGATTTCCTATATTATCTTGGATTTAGCTGCTCAGGTCACCCCTATCACGTCAGCCAGCTACCAACTAGGGAGGGCGATGGTTATTACATGCTTTCTCTGAGGCATGTGACACCAGCCAAAAGCATCTTGTGGAACTGCTGATCATGTGATATCAGAGGGTGGTGTGATATACTCTGAGGAAAGTACTATCCGCCCACCTATGCAGACATGAAGTCAGATGCCCATGGTTGGCTAATGTCACTGTAATTGACAAGTGAGAGAGAGAGAGAGAGAGAGAGAGAGAGGTTATACCACTCCTCCCTCCCTGAAAGCATAGGCCAGTTTAGCTCTCTTGAGTTCCTGGCCACAGGCTTGTCTGATTTTTACCCAATTTATTGTGGTTAATGTGCTCTCATACAACTGGCAATTTTGGTAAAACAAGACATTTTCCCATGACTGTTGATGAGCTGGAAGATTTGCACAAAACAATAGCAGAACAGAGATTAGCCACATCTCTCATGTATATTTGTGTTTCTTATTTCAGACACACATCTTTTGAGCATGACTGAAACCTGCCATTTCACATCCAAACACAGTTACATGAACACTTCTAATTGCCATGCATGCCTGTACACTCAAGTGAATGTCAGTGTGAGAACATCACAATAATTCTGCTTTTTATTGAAGCCGCATGCATGTGCACTCCTTCTCTGTGGGAGGGAGGCCACTGCAAATTCCTTTCAACTGAGGCAATCACACTATAATAGGGATTTGGGGCAATGTTAAAGAGCACATAATAAAACAATAAGGGAGTTTTGAGGAAAACGGGGGAAAATAATTAACCTAATCTCCTCTATTTGACTGCATCTCACTCGAGGATTGAGGTTTGGAAAACAAGTCGAGACACCCACACTAAATCTCTCTCCCTTTTTCTCTCTCTCTCTCTCTCTCTCTCTCTCTCTCTCATACCTTGTATACCTCTTTGTTTGTGAATTTACATTTTCTGCCCAAGCCTATTAAAGGATTTTAATCCAAAGTTCCTTTTCTACCTTGGTATCGAAGGAATTTAGTCGACCCACTCTAAGCAAGCTAAAAGATGTTATATGACATGAGTAGAATGAAATCACCATGGCTTGCATCTATCTCTCCACTATAAGCCTATACCTTATAAAAAAATAATCATATGTCCTTTCTAGCCATCCTGCATCATCCCCTATCTGCTGCTAATGTTTCTGTTCAAGCCAGGAGCTCACAGAAGCTTGATATCAGGCCCAACTAGAAGAAGAAGCCGCCTTTATCTGTCCCATGCACACAAGCACAGTAAATTTCCTCCTCCACATTTAACCCATCTGAAGCAATGAACACACACACATACCCAGTATGTGTGGGCAGCTATGCTACAGCACCCAGGGAGCAGTTGGGGGTTCGGTACCTTGCTCAAAGGCACTTCAGCCATGATACAAAGGGAGGGGTAAGTGCTAGTCATTCACTCAACTCCCATCACATTTTTGTCCTGCTGGTCCCAGGAATCAAGCCAATGACCCTTTGGGCCCAAGACTGCTTCTCTAACCTTCAGGCCATGGCTGCCCCCAGTATCTTTTTATGATAGAAGCATTCTACTGCATTTAACACAAAACCTATAAAATGGGGGAAGAGTTGTGAACATTTTGAGCTGACGCACTGGTCATGCACACTCCAAATAACATCTTCCTGTTTTCTCTCACCTGTGCTCTGGCCTTGCGTTGTTCTCAACCCAGATCTTGTAATATGTCTCATTCTGCCGTGTTAGCTTGTGTATAAATAATATTTGATTTGCTTTCTTATGGGTCATTCCTGCATTTCTAAACTGTCTCTTGGTTTTGCTTATTTATTTATTTATTTATTTAGCCTTATTCCTTGCTCCTTTGTTGCAGCTCCTGCTTGTTTGGATGATGATAATGAAATGCACTATGCCAAATATTTTTGGCTAACCTTTGCCTTGGCTGTCTGCCCTCCAAGATTACATTGAGTAAGGAGACAGTCTAATAAACAGCAGTATATGACATCATCTGCTTTAAGTTGTTGAAAACCTTGCCATCTAACTAATTTCCCTAACCCTGTCTCACAGAAAAAAATAATAATAATAAAATAAAAAATGTTCATGTTCATGGACATGCAACTTATTTGCAGCATACTTTATGTCCTGAATATCAATCTACTGGGACTGGTACAAGTATATGTTGCATAGCAACATGTACATGTTCACGTGAATGCCCTCTATGAGATGTACAAGACGCACCAACATATTTCAACCAAGCCCACCTCTGTACAATTCAAGTGAAGGTTTGAAATGTTACACTTTTTGCCTGAATGTTGATATTCAACATATACAACCCCAATTCCAAAAATGTTGGGATGCTGTGTAAACTGTAAATAAAAACAGAATGCAATAATTTGCAAATCATGAAAACCCTATAGTTCATTGAAAATAGTACAAAGACAACATATCAAGTGTTGAAACTGAGAAATTTTATTGTTTTTTGAAAAATATATGCTCATTTTGAATTTGATGTCAGCAACACATTTCAGAAAAGTTGGGACAGGGGCATGTTTACCACTGTGTTGCATCACCTCTATTTTTAACAACACTCTGTAAATGTTTGGGAACTGAGGAGACCAATTGCTGTAGAGCTGAAAGAGAATGTTGTCCCATTCTTTGCTGATATACAATTTCAGCTGCTCAACAGTTTGGGGTCTCCTTTGTTGTATTTTGCACTTCATAATGCACCAAATGTTTTAACTGGGAGACAGGTCTGGACTGCAGCAGGCCAGTTTAGCACCCGGACTCTTTTACTACGGAGCCATGCAGTTGTAATATGTGCAGAAAGCAGTTTGTTGTTATCTTGCTGAAAGAAGGAAGGCCTTCCCTGAAAAAGATTTAGTCTGGATGGCAGCATATTGCTCTGAAACGTGTTTATATCATTCAGCATTAATGATGCCTTCCCAGATGTACAAGCTACCCATGTCATGTGTGCTAATGCCCCCTCAAACCATCACAGATGCTGCTTTTGAACTGTGCACTGATTACAAGCCGGATGGTCCCTCTCCTCTTTAGCCTGGAGGACATGGTGTCCGTGATTTCTAAAAAGAATTTCTACTTTTGATTCGTCAGACCTTGGGACAATTTTCCACTTTGCCTCAGTCCATCATAAAAGAACTGGGGCCCAGAGAAAGGGGCAGTGTTTCTGGATATTGTTTATATCTGGTTTTAACTTGCATTTGTGGATGCAGTAATGAAGTGTTTTCACAGACGATGGTTTTCTGAAGTGTTCCTGAGCCCATACAGTGATTTCCACTACAGACACTCGTCTGCTTTTAATATAGAGTCTCCTGAGGGCCTGAAGATCACAGTACCAGTTTTCAGCCTTGTCTCTTGCATACAGAGATTTCCCCAGATTCTCTGAATATTTTAATGATATTATGGACCATAGATGATGTGATCCACAAATTCTTTGTGGTTTAACATTGAGGAGCGTTATTCTTAAATTGTTGTGCTGTTTGCCCATGCAGTCTTTCACAGAGCGGTGAACCCTGCCCCATCTTTACTTCTGAGAGACTCCGCCTCTCTGGGATGCTCTTTTTATACCCAATCATCTTACTGACCTGTTGTTAATTAACCAAATTATTATTATTATTACCATTATGCAACTTTTTCAGTCTTTTGTTGCCCCGTCCCAACTTTTTTGAAACTTGTTGCTGATATCAAATTCAAAATGAACATATATTTTTTCAAAAAACAATAAAATTCCTCAGTTTCAATATTTGATATGTTGTCTATGTACTATTTTCAAAGAAATATAGAGTTTCCGTGATTTGTAGATGATCTCATTATGTTTTTATTCATGCTTTACACAGCATCCCAACTTTTTTGGAATTGGGGTTGTAGCTGGGGGGGTTGGAGTGGCATAGTGGTTAGCACTGTCACCTCATGGCAAGAAGGTTCTGGGTTCAAGTCCAGTGCCTGATGGAGGCATTTCTGTATGGAGTTTGCATGTTCTCACTGTGTCTGTGTGGGTTTCCTCTGGGTGCTCCAGTTTCCCCCACAGTCCAAAGACATGCAGGTTAGGCTAATTGGTGGCTCTAAATTGACTGTAGGTGCGAATGTTTGTTTGTCTCTATGTGTCAGCCCTGTGATGATCTGGCGACTTGTCCAAGGTGGACCCCACCTCTCACCCATAGTCAGCTGGGATAGAATCCAGCTTGCCCACGACGCTGCACAGGATAAGCGTTTATGGATAATGGATGGATGGATGTTCTCATAGATTGAATTTGATCAAGTTTTTAGATCATTGCAGGTGAAACAAACATAAGCCTGTTCAATTTAGTGTATAATTAGATATTGCTGCCAAACTGTCCACAATGCTCTGCCACATCACACTATTATAGAAACAGAAAATACGGCTTACACACAGATACTCCCATCTCCACTGTGGATCTTTGCAGCTCCTTCAGTGTTATCTTTGGTGTCTTTGTTGCATCTCTGATTAATGCCCTCCTTGCCCTGTCTGAGTTTTTGGTGGGTGGTCTTCTCTTGTCAGGTTTGTAATGGTGCCATATTCTTTCCATTTTGCTATAATGGATTTAATGATGCTCCCTGGGATATTCAAAGTTTGGGATATTTTTTTATAACTCAACCCTGATCTATACTTCTCCACAACTTTGTTTCTGACCTGTTTGGAGGCTCCTTGGTTTTCATCTTGCTTGCTTAGTAGTGTTGCAGAGTCAGGGTCCTTCCAGAACAGGTTGATTTATACAGACATCATGTGACAGATCATGTGACACTTTGATTGCACACAGATGGATCTTAATCAACTAATTATGTGACTTATGAAGTGAAATGGTTGGACCAGCTCTTATTTAGGTGTTTTATACGAAAGGGGGTGAATCCTTATGCACACTCCAGATTTCTGGGTTTTTTTTTTCAATTAATTATCGTTTGTCACAAAAAAAAACCAATTTGCACATTTAAAGTGGTAGGCATGCTGTGTAAATCAAATGGTGCTAACTCTCAAAAAATCCATTATAATTCCAGCTTGTAATGCAACAAAACATTACAAACACCAGGGGGGATGAATAGTTTTGCAAGACACTGTAGCTAATGATCCCTTCAAGGTGAATTTGCTACTTGTAAGTCTCACCTACAGCCAGCAAAAACAAATGCACCCTCAGCGTACAAATTCAGCTCGTCAACTTGGGGTAGTCTTTTCAACTACCAGTTCCTTCCCTGCTGATGGAGTGATGTCAAATCAACATGTATGCTCACACTGTGGACAGTGTAAAGTCTGCCTTCTCTAGTTTTAAATTTGTTTCTCACAGTACACAGTACTGCTTTTAGATCTGGTTATATATCAACATATATATATATATATATATATATATATATATATATATATATATATATATATATATATGAGTGATTCCACGCTTATGGGTACTGAAATGGGGACATGAACTTATTTTTAAAAATTCACCTAAAACCATTTCTTTTTTATGATGAATGATATGAATGATATGTTAAAAGATAACTTTAATTTTCTGAGATGTAATAAAAACATATTTATATGCCAAAGTCAGAACGTAACAGAAGTGTTGTGGACATATATATTCTCAATTTTAACAATGTAGAATTACTTTTTGAAACATAGGAAGGTGATGTTTTAGCAAATATAATTAATAAACATGTGTAGTAGAATAAACATACACATTCTTTCAATAAGATTAACATGGTATATAGCTAGATTGTAATTAATTTGTAACAGACGCGAGATGGACAATCGTAACAGAAGTAATGTAACAGACATCATTTTGGAATTCATAGGCTTGACTTTGGCATATAAATATGTTTTTATTACATCTCAGAAAATTAAAGTTATCTTTTAACATATCATTCATTAAAGATTACATGTTTTGTGACCTGATGGTAAAAAAAGAAATGGTTTTAGGTGAATTTTTAAAAATAAGTTCATGTCCCCATTTCAGTACCCATAAGCGTGGAATCACTCATATATATATATATATATATATATATATATATATATATATATATATATATATATATATATACGTATATAAACATATGAAAATGTTGAGCATAAATTTACCATTACAAGGCACAATGAATTCAGCATTAGTTCCTGTTATCAAATTTACAATCACTGCATTGCCAGTCTTTTGTTTGTTTTTTTTTTTTCTCTTTTGTAGTTCGGACAAAAATTGCAGCTTTCCAATGTTACCGAGAACTGAAAAAGTGCAAAATGCTCTGTCCTGAAGACTTTCCTGTGGTGGAAAACTTACTGACACCAGAGAGCCCTTCCATAAGTGTTACATAAACACCTCTTTACAGAAAGCTTCACTATATGAATAATGATACAGTACCAGTCGTAACTTTGGACACAGCTTCTAATTCAATGTTTTGTTTTGTTTTTTAATGAAATAAAATACACTTCATGTCTTAAAGTAATGATGGATGTCATTTCTCTTTACTTAGTTGAGTGGATCTTGACATAATATGGATTACTACAGTTACGGAATGGAACTATTTACTGTATTTTTATTATTTACTATTTACTGTTTGATCTCAAACACATTAAGAAGGCAATAAATTAATCCACTAATTAACTTTTAATGAGTCACCTGTTAATTGCAAAGCATTCCAGGTGACTACCTCATGAAGCTGGTTAAGATTATGCCAGTAGTGTACAAAGCATCATCCAGGTAAGCGCTGTCTACTTTGAAGAATCTAAAATATCAAACATTTATTTTTCAACACTTTTTTGTTTACCATGTAATTCCATCTATGTTCCATAGTTTTGATGTCTTCAGTATTGTTCTACAATGTAGAAAATTGTCACAATACAGAAAAAGCTATGAATGAGTATAGTAGAGGTGTACAAACTTTTGACTGGTACTGTAAATTAAATGCATAAATAAAGAAATGTACTTCCTATTGCAAACTTTTTTTTTTAATCAAATGTGTATATTTTCACCAGTGTTCGGTTATATCACTGTGAGCACAATGAGGAAACCCGCAGATGTATTCTGACATTGGTTCTGTCTGACACACAGATTCTCAGGGTGCTCAGGACATGTTATTATCAGAGAGGCATGTTTCTGATCCAGGCCTTGCAGGTGTGCTCCATCACCTTACTTTCATGAGGTCAAGGTCTGTGTTTCCCACCATTGAAAACACTCAAACAGAGACCAGGAAGAGTTGTTTAAAAAAAAAAAAAAAGCAGTGTACCCATGTCTGTTATCATTGTGTAAAGTGATTACATTTTCCTTCTGGTGACTTCTTAGGGAACGAAACTAAGTGAAAATACATCTGACCCTGAGGACTAATCATATTTCGGGCTGTGCTTTGGTGACAGTAAGCATTACCAGAAAAATGAAGCATCACACAAGGAGCAGATTTCAGATTCATTTAGAAAAACCTTGCAACTCTGCAATCATTTGAAGCCCAAAGGCTCCGTCATATTATGGCACTCAGACACTCAGATCACTCTACTGCTCTCCTGGATGCATAAGAGTTGTATGTGAAGCCTCTTTATAGAGTGTGCAGTTTATATATATCGCATATTTTTCCTTTTTGTTTAACACATAATTCCATACATGTTCCATATCAGTGGCGAACAATTACTATTGCAGCTAGGACTTCAGCTTAGCCAAAACTTAGCTAGACACCAAAAAAGCAACAGGGAAAAGGAGTTGGTAAGGGATTAGCATCAGGCTGCCAGGTCACTACGTTGTGTGTAGATGTCGATGTTGATTTTAAAAGTAACTAAGTAAATTACACAGGGAAATGAATACTTAAGTCTGAGTGAAAAATACTGTAGCGAGCATACATGCAAGAAGGGTCTGGAGACAGAAATCTTAGATTCTTGGTCGTTAGCCTGTGCTGCTTGCTCTTGATAGCAATGGCTTGACCACTTTATTAGCATTCACTAATGGCCCTTTTCCACTACCCTTTTTCAGCTCACTTCAGCTCGCTTCAGCTCACTTCAGCCCGACACGGCTCGCGTTTCGACTACCAAAAACCAGCACGACTCAGCTCGTTTCAGCCCTGCTTAGCCCCTAAAACTCGCACCGTTTTGGAGTGGGGCTGAAGCGAGCCAAGCCGTGCCGAGTGAGGTTGGGGGCGTGAGCAGACACTCCCCTGTGCACTGATTGGTGAGGAGGAGTGTCCTCACATGCCCACACACGCCCCGCGAGCGCGCTGGGATCTGTAAACACCGCAAACCCGGAAGGAGAAGAATTACGAATTACGAGAATTTCTGAAGCCTTATGCGCCTCGCCTCATCTATACGCTCTTGCCAGTATCTGTTGGCGTTGTCGGTGACAACAAGCCACAGCACCAAGACCAGCAACACTAACGACACCATGTCCTCCATGTTTATTGTTTACTATTCGGGTTGTGAGACTACCGCTTAAAAGATCACTGAATCAGTGACATACAGAGCATCGTGGACGAGTTCGCGGAGCGCAAGGCTCGCCGTATGCCCTTCAAATAATGCGCGCAGTAGACTATTGATGTTTTATTATGAGCCATGTACAGTATGTCGCCTAATGTTTTTTTGTTTCTGAGTTACATGTTCGTTTGAAGGACTTAATGTACAAAATAACATAGTTGCACCCCGTAGTGTTGAAATTGGTAAACACAGTGCATTCAGTGAGGTTTACACCGCCCTCCTTTTATTTCTGACTCTTCCTGTCACCGTTGCAACCTCTGAGCGCTCATTCGTATGCCCTTCAAATAATGTGCGCAGT
Source organism: Neoarius graeffei (assembly GCF_027579695.1). NCBI lineage: Eukaryota > Metazoa > Chordata > Actinopteri > Siluriformes > Ariidae > Neoarius > Neoarius graeffei. Next base: position 26,158,399 of record NC_083577.1, on the reverse strand, counting down.
ATAGGCTATTGATGTTTTATTATGAGCCATGTACAGTATCCTAATGTTTTTTGTTTCTGAGTTACATGTTCGTTTGAAGGACTTGATGTACTAAATAACATATAGTTGCACCCGGTAGTGTTGAAATTGGTAAACACCGCAGTTGCGGACATTTTGTAGCCTAAAATGATGTTATGATAAGCTTTAATAAAGGGCCCGGTCATTTGCCCCGCCCCCGGCCTGGCTCTGACTTGTTCCGCCACTGTCACTGATGTCACTGTTTGCGCTGCTTAACGACATCACGTGACGTCCACCCACTTTCACTAACTCCACCCAATGTGTCCACCCACTTCCAGCCAGCACGGTTCAGCGCGGTTGTAGTCGAAATGCAACTCCAACAGCCCCGCTCAGCTCGACTCAGCTCGACTCGGCACGGCACGGCTCAGCCGCGTTTGTAGTGGAAAAGCGGCATAACACTACTGATGAACGCTACACCAGCTGGAAGGTGACTTCACTGCTGCACTGATGGCGACAACTTGCGGTAAAGCTCATGTTGGCCTTCAAGAAGGCTGAGGATGATACATTTTTGGTCCCACTGTAAATCAAAATCTGATTGATTAATTCATCTGTCACTTCCTACATAAACTGCCATGGCCTTCTGTCCCAGCAGTGAAGTCCTAACCAATGAGTGAGCCAGCTCTAAACTCTTCTCAGCCTAGAGACCCATCCATTCCATCCATCCATTATCCGTAACCGCTTATCCTGTGCAAGCTGGAACCTATCCCAGCTGACTATGGGCGAGAGGCGGGGTACACCCTGGACAAGTCGCCAGGTCATCACAGGGCTGACACATAGAGACAAACAACAATTCACACTCACATTCACACCTACGGTCAATTTCAAGCCACCAATTAGCCTAACCTGCCTGTCTCTGGGGGAAACCAGAGCACGTGGAGGAAACCCACACAGACATGGGGAGAACATGCAAACTCCACACAGAAAGGCCCCCATCAGCTGCCGGGATTGAACCCAGAACTTTCTTGCTGTGAAGCGACAGTGCTAACCACTACACCACCGTGCCGCCTCAGCCTAGAGACAACAACAAAAAAATCTCATTGGATAACTCGATTTTAATATTTTCAGGACAGTAACCCTTTCATTCCTGAAGCAAATTTGATAGAAAAAGAGGCTGAATTAAAATTAGAAGAGAATAATTATAATGAAATTATGAAAGAAATTCAAGATTGAAAGAAATTCAATCTAACAATTGAAATGCTGATATGTTTGGGCCTTCTCTGAAGGTCTAGAAGGCCCTGCCAGTTCCCCTTTGTTCCATGTGTTATTTCAAAGTATTGATGTCTTTAGTATCATTCTACAATGTAGAAAATACAGAATCAAAATACAGAAAAACCTATGAATGAGTAGGGCTGTCCAAACTTTTTGACTGGTACTGCATGTTTGGCTGAAGTTCAAAATTGTTATTCTGTTTCTTCTTAGGCTTAGATTATGTACAGCATCCGCCAAGTCTCTGTGAATAAGCTGTCGATTAAATACAAAGATCATATTTTCGAACAAGCACGTTAATATAAACCCATGATCTGAAACTGTTTTCAGTACTCGAAAATGAGAAAATGTTCAATTTTTACCCTGTGAAATGTTTCCCAGGTTGATACACATTTATATCCAACTCCCCTATAATAGACAATGTGGTTCTCCTTAGACTATTTCTGAATTTGCTCCTCGGGTTGCACGGTTGTAGCTCAAAGACATCTGTTGCTGCAGGACCAAAGCTGGCATGCTGTCTGATGCAGTCTTTGAGGCGATAAGGAGTTGACCATGGAAGTACTGAGTCTCCCTTTCTCTGTGTGCAAGCTGTTTGTCTAAGGTACTTGCACAACAGTCCAACTCGTCCTCAGGTAAAGGACATTTCATGACCACTTGATAAACTCCATGTCCTTCAACAACCGCTGAATCTACATAATTTAATTGATGGGGATCAAACAGAAACCAACACAAAGTGGCAGAGCCGCCTCAGCATTTGCCAGCTTTAAAGTTTTGAACAGATCAAAGCTATACATCCATCCTGAGTAACAAAACAATGCATGGATTTCATTGCATTATATTGCCACGATGCCTTTAGCATTACAAATTAGGCTTAAAAAAATCATAGCTTCTGGTATTGTAATTATTCAGAACGATTAAACAGCGACTTACCTGTAGGCCATATCCTACAGGACACTTTCTCGGTGGAATAAAAACGTATTCTATTCCCTTCTACACTGTAAAAAAAGAATAGTTGAGAATACTTGAAATTTCAAGGCAACCGTCTGCATTAAGAATTTTATGTTTTGCCAACGATGTGCCCATGATAATCCAAACTATGATAACACTGTTATCTTTATTAAGAATTCTTAATTGTCAATTTTCAATTCCTCATTCTGCCAACATAGATTTCTCTTTTTGCTGAACAGTGGCATTCACAGTAGTACAAAAAGGTAATTGAGGTTATCACAATTTTTTTTAGATACTTTTTGGGGGCTTTTTTTTACCTTTATTTGGATAGGACAGTGTAGAGACAGGAAATGAGTGGGAGAGAGAGACGGGGAGGGATCGGGAAATGACCTTAGGTCAGCCTCAAACCTGGGTCCCCGGATTTATGGTATGGCGCCTTATCCACCTGAGCCACGACAACATGAACTTCAACTGGAGAGAGAACCACATTGCCCAGCCCTTGCATTTGGGAGAGGAAACCCCGTGTCTTGGTCATTAAGAGCATACGCTAAATAAACACCTGTGGCAATTATGTATTTTCAATTCAGATTATTCACTATTGTATATTTACACATCATTGAGGTGCACCCTATCAGTTTGATGTGGATTTTTCTGTTCGTTAATAATTATTCATATTTTCTTGTCCATTCAATTGTGAATATGGAATTACTTGAACAAAGCATAATTCTATTTTTTACAGTGTAGTGGGTTTCTTTCATTTGGTTTCATAGCATGCAATATTCTTAGCATATCGCTTATCCTACATGGATTATGCCACTCTACACAATGGAGAATGAGTGTTGAATATGGTTTACGATATTGCATGGTTGTCAAGACAACATGACGTCACACATCAGAGCTGATGTGAATATTCAATGAGAAAGTTTTCTGCTGCACATGCGCAGAAGCATGTCTTTGTTCGCCAGGAAAGAGACAGACGTGTTGAACACCTGAAAGGCTACGAAAACGTCTATATCTTCTTCATGCCTATTTGCAAGAGAAAAATATACCAACGGACATTGAAAAACTGGAAAAGAGACACATCGGAGATGTAAAACTTCTGCGCTACCGAGCGACTGTGACAATTTGTAAATAAACATGGCCGCCAGGTTTGCTTCGTTAAATACAGAAGAGTTTGAGAGAATTTTAAAAGACAACAATCCATTGAACACCCGAAAGGAATGTGTATGCATAATAATAATAATAATAATAATAATAATAATAATGGCTTCTTTTCATGGTATATCAAATATTCCCTTCAGCTAGCATGAGTCTTCGACTCATTCAATATCATGCTAGCTGAATGAAATATATCCGATATACCATGAAAAAAAGCCAGCCAATATTATTTAAATAACTGCTGTTTAAAGGAACATAAACTCCATTTTGATCATTAATTGAGGTTTATTTGTAAGTCTGAGCTTAATTGCAATGAATAATGACTTGGGCAATCATACTGTAGTACATACTTTTATAGCAGGTGGCTTCACAATAGGGGTTTTCTGTTAAATGTTTGCCTAAAGATGATAATTATGCCTCATCATCTGGCTGTATCCTACAGACACAGGAAGGAAAGGGGAGAAAAAAAACATTTTAGGAAGAGCCGTGTAATTTGAAGTGACAGTAAGATTTATAGCTAAACATTGTTTCTCATGAGATTCAACTGCCTGCTGGGTATGACAGTGTTTTTACACAATAATAATGTTTATGACAAAAGTAAAGTCAAATTTGTAAGACGGCAAAATTTAACAGTTAGAATCATCAAGCAGATTATTAAATTCCCAAATTTCATCTCCATCCTGGGCCCACGTCTTAGATAATAAGATCCCCAATGACTGATTTAAATGCATCTCAGCCAGCTTGTTTACTTCCTAGCAGTAAAGATCACATGATATCCGGGGCCTGTTTCCTTCCATACAGGCCATGTCTTCATAAGCAGCTCAATTACATGGTGGTAAGTGCTTTAGGAGCTTCAGGAGGGCACTTGCCCTGTTAGTGCGTTAATAGGATGAACAGATGTTTGCTTTTGCCTTTCAAGATACAGAGCTTGGCTTTGTGTGTCAATCATTAGCATGAAAATTGGTTTGTGAGAGGAGGGGACACTTGCATGCGTATGACTCATAATAAAAAGCACAGAGTTTTTCGAATGTTTGGAGTGATGAACAATAGAGTGCAGAGAGGAGGAAGGAATGAGAGAAAGGAGGTGTACGTCTCCAGTAATGAGTGATTTACTCTAGGGATCGACAGAGGAGGAGAGGAAGAGAGCTAAATTATCCTTCTATCATCTTGAAGTGATAATGCTCTTTAACACACACAGCTGTTTAACTTTTTTTCTTGTCAGCCTTAGTTTAAATTAGATGAGATATTTAGTCATGCATGAAGTCGCTTGGCGAGCACATCACCCGAAAAACCATCACCAAGTCACATTCTGTAGCATTTGGCTAATAATGAGAAAAATGTAGTCCTGTATATGTCGTTCACTCACTACAGGGCTGTTATGCTGTTATAGGAAAATAATTAACAACAGATTGGTGTGATGTTACCCCATGCTATGACCACAATGTTTATTAGTGAAGTGTTTTATTCCCCTTATACTACCACTGTGTTGAATTACTGGCTATTTGTATTTATGTGTCTTTCTTGTGCTCTTACAGGGATGCCTGCAACCAGACAGAGAGAGACAGAGAGAGAGAGCGCCAGCTAGCTCTCAATCCAATGCTGTGTGTGGGCATGCATGCATAGAGGAGAGTGAATTTACTGAAAAGTAAAGTTAAAGAAAGAATAAAATGTATTTTGAGTTGTCAAGCCAAGCTTCAATTTCTTCATTTCCCAAGAACCTCAGACTGCTACAGTGGACCTTGTAAAAAATTTAGATTCTTGTTACAGTCCTATTTTTTTCTTGGGTTACAACCCCAAATCAGAAAACGTTAGGATGGTATGATGAAATTGAAATTACAACTGAAAACAATGATTTGTAAATGATTTTTGACCTGTATTGCACTCAAAACAATACAATAGCACATTATTTGATGTTTTATAGTGGTGCTTGAAAGTTTGTGAACCCTTTAGAATTTTCTATATTTCTGCATAAATATGACCTAAAACATCATCAGATTTTCACACAAGTCCTAAAAGTAGATAAAGAGAACCCAGTTAAACAAATGAGACAAATATATGATACTTGGTCATTTATTTATTGAGGAAAATGATCCAATATTACATATCTGTGAGTGGTAAAAGTATGTGAACCTTTGCTTTCAGTATCTGGTGTGACCCCCTTGTGCAGCAATAACTGCAACTAAACATTTACGGTAACTGTTGATCAGTCCTGCACACCGGCTTGGAGGAATTTTAGCCCATTCCTCTGTACAGAACAGCTTCAACTCTGGGATGTTGGTGGGTTTCCTCACATGAACTGCTCACTTCAGGTCCTTCCACAACATTTTGATTGGATTAAGGTCAGGACTTTGACTTGGCCATTTCAAAACATTAACTTATATTCTTCTTGAACTATTCTTTGGTAGAACAACTTGTGTGCTTAGGGTCGTTGTCTTGCTGCATGACCCGCCTTCTCTTGAGATTCAGTTCATGGACAGATGTCCTGACATTTTCCTTTAGAATTTGCTGGTATAATTCAGAGTTCATTGTTCCATCAATGATGATGAGCCATCCTGGCCCAGATGCAGCAAAACAGGCCCAAACCATGATACTACCACCCCAATGTTTCACAGATGGGATAAGGTTCTTATGCTGGAATGCAGTGTTTTCCTTTCTCTAAACATAACGCTTCTTATTTAAACCAAAAAGTTCTATTTTGGTCTCATCCGTCCACAAAACATTTTTCCAATAGCCTTCTGGCTTGTCCATATGACCTTTAGCAAACTGCAGACGAGCAGCAATGTTCTTCTTGTAGAGCAGTGGCTTTTTTCCTTGCAATCCTGCCATGCACACCATTGTTGTTCAGTGTTTTCCTGATGGTGGACTCATAAACATTAACATTAGCCAATTTGAGAGAGGCCTTCAGTTGTTTAGAAGTTACCCTGGGGTCCTTTGTGACCTTGCTGACTACTACACGCCTTGCTCTTGGAGTGATCTTTGTTGGTCGACCACTCCTGGGGAGGGTAACAATGGTCTTGAATTTCTTCAATTTGTATACAATTTGTCTGACTGTGGATTGGTGGAGTCCAAACTCTTTAGTGATGGTTTTCTAACCTTTTCCAGCCTGATGAGCATCAACAATGCTTTTTCTGAGGTCCTCAGAAATCTCCTTTGTTTGTGCCATAATACACTTCCACAGACATGTGTTGTGAAGATCAGACTTTGATAGATCCCTGTTCTTTAAATAAAACAGGGTGTCATCCCATTGATTGAAAACACCTGACTCTAATTTCACCTTTAAATTAACTACTAATCCTAGAGGTTCACATACTTTTGCCACTCACAGATATGTAATGTTGGATCATTTTCCTCAATAAATAAATGACCAAGTATAATATTTTTGTCTCATTTGTTTAACTGGGTTCTCTTTATCTACTTTTAGGACTTGTGTGAAAACCTGATGATGTTTTAGGTCACATTTATGCAGAAATATTGAAAATTCTCAAGGGTTCACAAACTTTCAAGCACCACTCTATCTATCTATATATCTATCTGTCTGTCTGTCTGTCTGTTTGTTTGCTTTTAAACATATTTAATAATCTTAGACTATGGCCTTGTTAAATTCTCAAATCTGATTGGTCAGGAGGTGTTGATTAATTTTCCATACCACCATGGCCCTAAAAATAGTGTCGGCTGGAGTTCAAATCACAGGATCATATTAATGTGCTCATTCTTAGATATTTATTCACAGGGCTTTGTATGTTGCACATACAGCCCTAAATCAGACAAAATTTGGGATGGGATGGAAAATGCAAATTTAAAAAATAAAAATAAATAAATAAATAAATAAATAGATTAATTAATTAATTAATTAATTAATTAATTAACAGTAATTTCTAAATTTACTTTGACTTGTATTTCATTACAGATAGGATGAACCCAATATATTTCATGTTTTGTCTGGTCACCTTCATTTCATTTGTTAATATACATCCATTCCTGTGTTTCATTCCTGCAACACATTTCAAAAATGTTGGGATGAGGGCAATTTAGAGGGAGTCATGAGGTAAAACAATTAAATAATGATGTGATTTGAAGAAGGTGATGTCAACAGGTGACTATAATCATGATTTGGTACAAAATCAGTTTCCAGGAAAGGCCTCGTCTTTGAGGAGCAAAGATAGGCTGAGGATCTCCAGTTTGTCAACAAATGTGTGAGAAAATTATTGAAATGTTTGAAAGCAATGTTCCTCAAAGAATGATAGGAAGAGATTCAGATAGTTCATCCTCTATGGTGCATACTATAATTAAAAGATTCAAGGAATCTGAAAGAATTTCAGTGCATAAAGGGCAAGGGCTCAAGCCTAAGCTGAACACCTGTAATCTCTGCTTCCTCAGATGGCACTGCATCAAGAACCGTCATTCATCCATAGCTGATATAACCACATGGGCTCAGGATTACTTTGTCAAAACTTTGTCAAGCTCCACAATACAGTTCTAGCCACAAATGCCAGTTCAAACTTTACTGTGCAAAAAGGACGCCTTATGTTAACTGTGTTCAGAAGCATCATCGACTTCTCTGGGCTTGGAGGCATCTGGGATGGAACATCACACAGTGGAAACATGTTTTGTGGTCAGATTAATCTGTATTCCAGGTCTTTTTTTGTAAGAAATGGATGCCATGTGCTCTGGACCAAAGAGAAAAAAGACCATCCAGACTGTTACCAGGAACAAGTGCAAAAGCCAAGGTCTGTCATGATATGGGGTTGTGTTAGTGCCCTTGTCAAAGGTAACTTACACTTCTGTGATGGGGCATTAATTCAGAAAAGTACATTGAGATTTTGGAGAAACATATATGCTGCCTTCAAGACGACATCTTTTCCAGGGAGATTTCAACAAGATAACGTAAAACCACATTCTGCATGCATTACAAAGGCATAGCTATGGAAGAAGAGGGTGCTTGTCCATTCTGTCCATCATAAAGAATGTGTGGAGAATTTTTAAACAAAAAATATGATAATGACCCCATACTCTTGCACACCTTAAGGCCTGTTTACAGGGAGAATAAAAAAAGAAAAGTTAAATAATAAAATAAATAAATAAAATTCATGCGGTACAGTGGTGCTTGAAAATTTGTGAACCCTTTAGAATTGTCTATATTTCTGCATAAATATGACCTAAAACATCATCAGGTTTTCACACAAGTCCTAAAAGTAGACAAAGAGAACCCAGTTAAACAAATGAGACAAAAATATTATACTTGGTCAATTATTTATTGAGGAAAATGATCCAACGTTACATATCTGTGAGTGGCAAAAGTATGTGAACCTCTAGGATGAGCAGTTAATTTAAAGGTGAAATTAGAGTCAGGTGTTTTCAATCAATGGGATGACAGTCAGCTGTGAGTGGGCACCCTGTTTTATTTAAAGAACAGGGATCTATCAAAGTCTGACCTTCACAACACATGTTTGTGGAAGTGTATCATGGCACAAATAAAGGAGATTTCTGAGGACCTCAGAAAAAGCGTTGTTGATGCTCATCAGGCTGGAAAAGGTTACAAAACCATCTCTAAAGAGTTTGGACTCCACCAATTCACAGTCAGACAGATTGTGTACAAATGGAGGAAATTCAAGACCATTGTTACCCTCCCTAGGAGTGGTCGACCAACAAAGATCACTCCAAGAACCAGGTGTGTAATAGTCGGCAAGGTCACAAAGGACCCCATGGAAACTTCTAACCAACTGAAGGCCTCTCTCACATTGGCTAATGTTAATGTTCATGAGTCCACCATCAAGAGAACACTGAACAACAATGGTGTGCATGGCAGGGTTGCAAGGAGAAAGCCACTGCTCTCCAAAAAGAACATTGCTGCTCATCCGCAGTTTACTTAAGATCACATGGACAAGCCAGAAGGCTATTGGAAAAATGTTTTGTGGATGGATGAGACCAAAATAGAACTTTTTGGTTTAAATAAGAAGCGTTATGTTTGGAGAAAGGAAAACACTGCATTCCAGCATAAGAACCTTAATCCATCTGTGAAACATGGTGGTGGTAGTATCATGGTTTGGGCCTGTTTTGCTGCATCTGGGCCAGGACGGCTTGCCATCATTGATGGAACAATGAATTCTGAATTATACCAGGGAATTCTAAAGGAAAATGTCAGGGCATCTGTCCATGAACTTAATCTCAAGAGAAGTTGGGTCATGCAGCAAGACAACGACCCTCAGCACACAAGTCGTTCTACCAAAGAATGATTAAAGAAGAATAAAGTTCATGTTTTGGAATGGCCAAGTCAAAGTCCTGACCTTAATCCAATGGAAATGTTGTGGAAGGACCTGAAGCAAGCAGTTCGTGTGAGGAAACCCACCAACATCCCAGAGTTGAAGCTGTTCTGTATGGAGGAATGGGCTAAAGTTCCTCCAAGCCGGTGTGCAGGACTGATCAACAGTTACCGTAAATGTTTAGTTGCAGTTATTGCTGCACAAGGAGGTCACACCAGATACTGAAAGCAAAGGTTCACATACTTTTGCCACTCACAGATATGTAATATTGGATCATTTTCCTCAATAAATAAATGACCAAGAATAATATATTTGCCTCATTTGTTTAACTGGGTTCTCTTTATCTACTTTTAGGACTTGTGTGAAAATCTGATGATGTTTTGGGTCATATTTATGCAGGAATATAGAAAATTCTAAAGGGTTCACAAACTTTCAAGCACCACTGTAGATAGATAGATTTTTTTTTTTTAAATCTCACAATAAATAAATGAAGAATTTAGTTCCAAAACATGATAAACGCTAAATTTGAAAAATTGAAACTCCTGCCACCAAACTGTCAGCAATTATCATAGCTTACTTGTACCAGGTTCAGTTTTCACCAAAACACGATACCTGCCATTGATTTACACAATGCATTTTGGCCTTTCATTCCAAAACGCAGCAAGCGCCATCACTGATTTTTCTCAGAACCAGACATATCCATTTGGCCAATTAGAGGCCGGCATTGGCATGAAGTCTTCTAAGATGGCTGCGCCCATGAAGTAGGAAATTGCTTCATCACTTCTTGCATTTATTGGACAATTGTACGCTGAATTATGAATAATTTTGATAAAATAATCTAAAAAAAACAATCTATAAAATAAAATAATCTGTCATGAAAGAATATGGTTAAATGCGGTTGTTGCTAAAACCCGTGTCATGGAAGGGGACGTGACATATTATCGCTTGGGCAGTGACCTCCCCACGATACAAGACAGGATGGGACGGACCCATGACATACAGGATGGGACATATGGGACGGGATGGAACTGTGAGACATGGGACAGGACGGGACACGGCACCTACCTTACTGTCCCTGATGGGATATAATTTATTAATTAATAAATAATTTGATGAAAAATTCTTCTGTTGACTTGTCATTTCTTCTTCTCATGTCATAAGAAATAATTATTAACACATACACACTAATTTGTTTATTATTTCTTTCTTTTCTTTCTTTTGATTATTCTTAACTAACTAGAGTATGTTATCCAAACTATACCATGACATGTGACAGGACAGATAAGGTAAGATCCCCCAGGATGGGACGTGACAAAAGTTCAATGTAAATGAGCGATAATATGTCCGTGACAATTATTCCAGTCCGTGACAGGACAGAGAGGTGACCGTGAGTGATAATATGTCATGTCCCATCCCATCCCGTCCCGTCCTGTCCTGTGTCACGAGTTTTAGTAATCATCACTTTGAAACAGAAAGGGATATGTAGCATTTTTTTGGGTGGGGGAAATGCCGTGGTGTGGATATGTAGCGACTTGACAAAAAATAATTCCTTGGTTCAGTTAAAAGCTGTTAATTAGTTCTGGATTTCATTTTTAAAGTTTATTATCATTAAGGAGTTAGTCAATAAATTTTAAAACAGGATACAGTGGGGCGGCACGGTGGTGTAGTGGTTAGCGCTGTCGCCTCACAGCAAGAAGGTCCGGGTTCGAGCCCCGTGGCCGGCGAGGGCCTTTCTGTGCGAAGTTTGCATGTTCTCCCCGTGTCCGCGTGGGTTTCCTCCAGGTGCTCCGGTTTCCCCCACAGTCCAAAGACATGCAGGTTAGGTTAACTGGTGACTCTAATGGCCCTTTTCCACTACCCTGCTTCAGCTCACTTCAGCCCGACACAGCTCGCGTTTCGACTACCAAAAAACAGCACGACTCAGCTCGCTTCAGCCCTGCTTAGCCCCTAAAACTCGCACCGTTTTGGAGTAGGGCTGAAGCGAGCCAAACCGTGCCGAGTGAGGCTGGGGGCGTGAGCAGACACTCCCCTATGCACTGATTGGTGAGGAGGAGTGTCCTCACACGCCCACACACGCCCCGCGAGCACACTGGGATCTGTAAACACCGCAAACCCGGAAGAAGGAGAATTACGAGAATTATGAAGCCTTATGTGCCTCGCCTCATCTATACGCTCTTGCCAGTATCTGCTGGCGTTGTCGGTGACAACAAGCCACAGAACCAAGACCAGCAACACTAACGACTCCATGTCCTCCATGTTTATTGTTTACTATCCGGGTTGTGAGACTACCGCTTAAAAGCTCACTGATGTCACTGTTTGCGCTGCTTAGCGACATCACGTGACGTCCACCCACTTTCGCTAACTCCACCCAATGTGTCCACCCACTTCCAGCCAGCACGGTTCAGCACGGTTGTAGTCGAAATGCAACTCCAACAGCCCCGCTCAGCTCGACTCAGCCTGACTCAGCCCGGCACGGCTCAGCCCGACTCAGCCGCGTTTGTAGTGGAAAAGCGGCATAAATTGACTGTAAGTGTGAATGGTTGTCTGTGTCTATGTGTCAGCCCTGTGATGACCTGGCGACTTGTCCAGGGTGTACCCTGCCTTTCGCCCGTAGTCAGCTGGGATAGGCTCCAGCTTGCCTGCGACCCTGTAGAAGGATAAAGCGGCTAGAGATAATGAGAATGAGATGAGGATACAGTGGTTTTCCTTTATCACTTCCCGGAATCAGAAAAAGTGATTTTTTTTCGAAACAAGGGAATTGGATATATAGTGTTTTGGAACCAAACTCTTCAAATATGCACCTTTTTTATCTCACACTCTTCGCTTTGGCTTTAAACCAGATGCATTTGAGTGCGGCTTACAGCGATCTTACTGTTCTTATGTTCTTGTGGTTCTCAGACTGAGATTGCACAAAACTATGATTGCAGTTGATCTTCTCTGACACAGGAGCTTCTAACGCTAATGAGACAACCTTGGTTTTAACCTTCAACATTCTGCCTATTCGCCTGTCAGTCACAGGTATTTCTCCAGCTTTTCACATTCCTTTGATGGAATGCCACTGTAACATATGGTATTAATATCTGGTTGGTTATCCATATGCCATATCAGTATGTTATGTGCTATTTCCTAATACGGTGTGTTTCTTCCAATATCTATTTTGTGTACTTGGATATTTGCCAATACTTATTTGTGTGATGTACATGAGAGCTTCCTTTTAAAGCTCATTGTGTTCTATACACCACTTCTCCAAGCTTCCAGCATGATGCATACATATTCATTAGGCTGTAATAGGCTGTATTCAGCATTAGGAATTCAAGTTCAAAAGCTTTCCATATTCAGACTTGTAAGTTGGAGCTTAACTCTATTTCCTGCCTGGTCCATTCAGATTATTGAAATTACCTGAGTGCAGTTCTTGTCTCCATGTTTGCCAGATTTTTCTTAAGTTCAGTTCAACTCTTTATTGTCCACATCGGAAATTAGATTTGGAGCATGGTTTGACAACAACAGACATATCACACAGCTTACAAAGGATAAGCAACTCACACTCTCTCTCTCTCTCTCTATATATATATATATATATATATATATATATTTTTTTTTTTTTTTTTTTTTTTTTTTGCATCAATACAAATACGATAGAAGCTTTACAGATAGAAACAACAACAACAACAACAACAAAAATTGTATTTATTGCTCCTGGCCTTGGGAGGTCTATACTGAAGGAAGTAGTCTGAAATCTTCATTTAGGGGATAAGTGATGATGCTTTCTGATTGATTCTGGCTTCAGACGTTTTAGACAGTGTGGCCTGCTGCACTCTGATAATCCTGCTAGCTGTCTTAATCACTTCATTCAAATGATTTCTGTTCTTGACTTTCAAATTACCATACCAGGATATGTTAAAACAGACTCAATAAAATTTGTATTAAATTTATTTATGCATATACAATACCAGTCAAAAGTTTGTCCACCCCACTCGACTTATTCATAGTTTTTTCTGTATTTTTGACCTTTTTTTGACCATTTTAGTACAACACTGAAGACATCGAAACTATGAAATAACACATGGAATATAGATGGAATGAAGTGCTAAACAAAAAGGTGCTAAAAAACCCCCAAATGTTTCATATTTTAGATTCTTCAAAGTAACCAGCGTTTACCTTGACGACATTTTGCACACTACTGGCATTATCTTATCCAGCTTCATGAGGTAGTCACCTGGAAGGTTTTTTTTTTGTTTCCAATTCACAGGTATGCCTTGTCAAAAGTTAATTAGTGGATTACTTTCTTGCCTTCTTAATGTGTTTGAGATCAAACAGTAAATAGTAAATAATAAAAGTACAGTAAATAGCCCTATTCCACAACTACAGTGATCCATATTATGTCAAGAACCACTCAGCTAAGTAAAGAGAAATGACATACATCAGTACAGATGGTGTGTCTAAACTTTTGACTGGTATGATATTAAAAAAAGAAAGAAAAAAAGTCTGATCAGGTCTATGCTAACATTAAACATATTTAATCTCCTGGTTGTTTTATATTTATATTTATATATATATATATATATATATATATATATATATATATATATATATATATATATATTGCATCACATGTAGACTTTATTAAAGGTTTGTTTTGTTTTTCTTTTCCCCAAGATAGCTATACCTCTCCAGAAAATTCACTTTTTCTCCTTTTATTATGTTCTTTGTGGAAGAAGTTAATCACTATATCTTTAGTTTTTGACATATTTAACTTCAAATAGTGGTTACTACACCGATTTACAAACTAACCCACCACGGGACCATGTTCTGTCTCCCTGTCTGCAAAATGAATGATGATGATAGAAGAAGAAACCTTTATTTGTCACATGCACACTTCAAGCACAGTGAGATTCATCCTCTGCATTTAACCCATCTGAAGCAGTGAACACACACACACACACACACACACAAAGCAGTCAGCAGCCACACTACAGCGCCCGGGGAGTAGTCAGGGGTTAAGTACCTTGCTCAAGGGCACTTCAGGCCAAGGCCACCCCACGTTAACCTAACGATGATGATGATAATGAGGTTAACCTAACGATGATGATGAGGTAGGTAAAGGGAGCCTGTCCCTTTACCTACCTCTGCAGTCCTTTAATTCATATACAGAATGTACAGCAAGGAAGACAGGACACAGCCTAGTGGCAAAACAGCAAGTAGTTCACACAGGGTAAGATTTATTATTATTATTATTATTATTATTATTATTATTAGTAGTAGTAGTAGTAGTAGTATTAACACTCCTTCACCTGCACCAATTGGACTATTGCACTATTTCAAGAGCTTCTTATTATCATCAAAAGTTCTAACTTCATATTGCACATTTGAAAATGCCACTTATTTTTATATGTTGTGTTCTTTATTTTATATTGGTTTTATTTATTCTATTATTTGTTTCTATACACTGTTTCGGGTAGAGCTCCCATAATTTCATTGTACCCCATTGTTCAATGACAATAAAAGTCTATTCTATCTAGAAGGACTGTGAACATGCCTAAACATACAGTAAAAAAAAAATAAATAAATAAAAAAAGATAATAATAATAATAAGAAGAAGAAGCAGAAGAAGAAATAATCACAGCTCCAGAATCCCTGGTTTGATCATGAGCTTGGGTTACTGTCTGTTTGGAGTTTCTCTGTTCCTGTGGATTTCCTCCCTACATGCCAGCTGGTGGATTGCTAATTTGCACATAGGTATGAATGAGTGTGTGTGTGTGTGTGTGTGTGTGTGTGTGCACTGTGAAATACTGGCACCCCATCCAGGATCTATTCACACACATGGTTCCCAGGATAGGATCCAGCATGACCAGGATAAAGCTGAAGACGTTCCTGAAGATGAACGTGATGGTTATTAATCATTCATTCAAATATAATTATACAAGCTATTGCAGTGTTTAGTTTCAAGCTAATTCTCACTGTAGGGTCCATTTATTCCAAACTTACCCAGTCCTTGGCATAAGCTTGAATGCACTTAAAGATTTATCAATGTTTGGTCTTATTGGGCATTAACTGAATATTTGTTACTGAAGCGGTCAGGACTGCACTATTGCTGGGTTTCACATGACATCACATCTGCCTCATTAGTTATTCAAAATTTTTGTTATTCAAAATTTTTCAGTTGACAAAGTGTTTGAATGGAGAAGGTGCATTCCTCGCATGAAAAATGCCTTACACTTGCGTTGTTTTAGGTTGTTCGAATTGATCAAACCATGAAACTGGTAAAAGTTTCTTCAGGGTTCCTCATGAACTAATAAAAAAGGGTGAACGAACACAGGATTTCACAAAAAGACATCAAGAGAGGTGGCTTTTGAACCTTTCAGTGAAATCGAAGGGACCCGAGTCGAAGCTGTCACGAGTGGCGAGCTGAGGTGAAGTGAGGACCCAAGAGCAGACTCAGAAACAGGCAGTGTAAAGAGAAAACTTCTTTAATGAAGTAGATGGCAGAAAGGCAAAGGTACAGTAGGGCTCAGGCAAAAATCGGTAGTCAAAAAACAGGCCAGGAGGTCAAAAACACAGAGGAGCAGGTAGACACAATCAGGGACAAAAAAACAGGAAAGAAAAATCTTCATAAAAATTGATGAACACAGGGACAAGGGAAATCCAGGCAGAGGTAGCAAAAGACACAATTCAAAAGAACAGGCAGGCAAAAAACAGGGACAAAAACTGGACAGAAAAACTTGACAAAAAACAAGGAAAAATTCAGGCAGAGAGAATCAAGAAGACACAATACCAATGAGCTGAAGCAAGGCAAGGAAAGTCTACAAGAGACAGTCTGGGAAATGGAGTAGCTCCAAACAGGGAGAGGAGTGGTAGCAGGTGTGGGAGTGCCGCTTCAGGAAATGGCCTTCAGCAAGGCAGGACTGAATTCCTGTCCTGGAGCTGGCATGGAAGTCCCACAGTCTAAGGCATGGATGTACTGGACCAGACTGTGACAGAAGCATGCTCGAGTTTGCAGTAATCACTTGGTGAAAGGTTTATATATCCCTCTCAGCTATGTCCTTAGTGTTTTCCAAGTACTTTTCTTGCTGTGTCGTTATTTTACGGTACTTTTTTTTAGTCACGAAGCGCTAAAGTCCCCAGCTGTTTCTTTGTTTACTCCTCACAAAGTCCATATGCATGAAGGTTGTGACAAAATTCTTACCCAGCCATACAGTTACAATGTGCTGTGATCACTTCTCCATCTTGCTTAACTAAGATCCAGGTCTTTAAAGGGGCTTCTGATGATCTTTGTGAATGATTTACCTGAGAGATAAGAGCCAACACAAGTGAGAATCAAATGAACCGTTGTTTGTTTACACTTCAACTTGCAGCGCTTTGTTGTAAAGACGCAAATGAAAAGCTAAAAAAAACATACATACACGGGCAAAAACAATACAGGATTCATTCAGCAGCGACTTGATACCGAGGTCCTTTACCCAGCCACATACAAAAAAGTTGTAAGCCTCCATACTCTTCCACGCTTTCATCTGTTTTGTGGTGTAGAAGGACGTCTGCAACACCAGATAGTTCGAGATGTCGGGGAACTCGACTGAAGGGTAGTTTTCGAGTTCGTATGACAAATCCTTCTTTCCCAGACTGTAGGGGTCGATTCCATTGCACATAGCAATCTCCTGAATATATCTAAAGCAAGCAGTGGCTTCTAGATTACGAGCGTACTCTGATAAATTATCGCTAGTTGTTTGCACTACGGCTGTCGTTTAGACCTCCAGCTATTTCACTTCTGGTAAAATCGCTAAGAAAAGTCATGTGACTGAAACCCAGAAATTCCCCAGAATTTTTACAGAGTTAAGTATGCATTACTGAAATGCTGGATGCTTCCTACCATGCCAAGAGAAAGTCTGATCGTGTTTGCATGGACATCAGGATCAACTTTCTGCATCCACACACACACACACGGAGTGCTGAAAAGTCAGTGCAATGTCCATGCAAATTGTATTGAGCTTCCTATAAAGAACATCCACACACATTCAGTCTTACACAAACACAGAGCACAGCTAGAGACTCTAAATGTCATCAAGCATCATACTGTGATCTGTACTAGTTAGCTTGTGTGATGTTATTTATGGATGGCTCCAGGTGAGGGCCGAGCTGGATGGCACTGGCATGTATTGTCATGCTATTGAAGTAGCAGTATGGGGGAGGATCTTCAAATAAAACACACACACACACACTTTTATGGTTGGAGTACTTGGAGTGTGTGTTTGATTTGGAGTTGGAGGACCCTTACTTTTTAGCAGAAAAAGAATCCACTTGGTAATGTCCTTACTCATGGCTATATTGAGAAGTGTGCTTAGCTTGAGAAGGAGCGTCCTCCCGCATCTGTGTTGTTGTTTGAGCATTTCAGAAATTGCTGATCTCCTGTGATTTTCACACGCAACTGTTTCTAACATTTACACAGAATGGTATGAAAAACAAATGCATCCAGTGAGTGCTTGATTTGCAGGTGCAAACGCCTTGCTAATGAGAGGAGGTCAGAGGAGAATGGCAAACATGGTTCAAGCCACTTTGACAGGAAGTCTACTTTAACTTAAATCACCACTCTGTACATCTGTGGTGAGCAGAAATGTCAGAGCATGTCAGAACATATAACATGCTGAACATTGAGGCAGATGGGCTACAACAGCAGAAGACCAGGTAAAGTTCCATCCATGTCAACCAAGAACAGAAATCTGGACACAGGCTCACCAAAACTGAACAGTTGAAGATTGAAAAAATATATGTCTTCTCATTTTTTAAAATTTTCACCTCTTCACTTTCAATGTCTTCTTTAATTAACTTTCCATCCATCCTTTATCTACACCGCTTATCCATCAGGGTCATAGGGGAAGCTGGAGCCAATCCCAGCTGACTTGGTAAGAGGTGTGGTAGACCTTTGGCAGGTCGCCAATCTATCACAGGTCTAACACAGAGATGAACAGTCATTCACACTCACATTCACACCTGTGGGCAATGACCCTAACCCATAATTACATCATCGCTTGTTTACCGCAATGCATTATGGGCAATACCCAGGGTCAGCTCCACCGCATTGTTTACTTTAGCCTTCGTTAAACACTGCATTGTTGTGTCTAACTGGTTTTAACCATGCTTATAGTGAATTGCTGTGTGCCTTCCTGTGTCTCCAAAACAAAGAGAAGAGAACACCTAATTTGAGCTTTTATCAGCTGCCAGTCGAGAAGAAGAGAAGAAAGAAATGGATAAGTTTAATCTGCAGTGAAAACCTTTGAACTTAATCAAAATGGACAAGTGTTTGTAGCTTACATTTCTCTGGTGGGAAAAAGACGTACTTAAACTGTGACCCAGCGATATTTCCATGGTCTGTGGAACGGCCTTTGGTTATAGAAGATTATAACAATCGACACTGTTCATCGTCTGAAACTTGCGATATTCCAAACACTGTAAAACAAAGAAGCATTCTTTGGCCTTTGCTTCTCAATGTGTTGAAGCACTTGACAGCCAAATGAGCCGGTCGGACCGATAAAACTCCCAAACCATGAAGGGTTCTCTTTCGGGTATGGATAATGTTCAGTGTACCTCACTAGTGGCATTCACTGAAGTAAATGCATTTATACTGAACATGACATGGCAGATCAGCGGGTTTCCAAAGATTTTTTTTTTGTGACGTTTCCTGATGGTGGCATGGTGGTGTAGTGGTTAGCACTGTCACCTCACAGCAAGAAGGTTCTGGGTTCGAGCCCAGTGGCCAATGGGGGCCTTTCTGTGTGGAGTTTGCATGTTCTCCTTGTGTCTGTGTGGCTTTCCTCCGGGCGCTCTGGTTTCCCCCACAGTCAAAGGACATGCAGGTTAGGCTAATTGGTGGTTCTAAATTGACTGTAGGTGTGAATGTGAGTGTGAATGGTTGTTTGTCTCTATGTGTCAGTCCTGCGATGATCTGGCGACTAGTCCAGGGTGTACCCCGCCTCTTGCCCATAGTCAGCTGGGATAGGCTCCAGCTTGCCCACAACCCTGAACAGGATAAGCGGTTATGGATAATGGATGGATGGATGTTTCCTGATATCAAGATTTATTTAACTAATCACTCATTGAAAAATGTTTTGATTCTGTTCATCTGGGCTTGGGATCATGAAGCAATCTTAGACTTAAGTCAAAAGTTGATTTTTCATAATAGTTTCCCTTACTGCATCTGTAACTTTCATTTTGCTTGATCAAGATTAAGTACAAGGCTAAGATTTCATTAGAACAAAGCTTCTTAGAAAATGGTAAGGAATAACTGTAGATTTAAAAAAAAAAAACAAATTTAGACTTAAGTCTAAGATTGCTTCGTGATCCAGTATACGTCCTCAGAAATAAGATATTCTGAGATTTGATGTTGTTGTTGTTGTACAGTGTGGTAAATTCGGTCTAGACTCTTACCTTCTCACTAAGCTTGATTTGGATTCCAATTTTCCTGCTATAAACCCTCAACATGTTATCCACCTCTTCAAATCACCAATTTCATTGTCTTCCATGACAGACTATGGCAAAATCACTCCTCTCACATAAAATTAATCTGACATCCGTCATATCGCTCAACTACTGACCCCGGCTATCCCCCACAATGCATTGCAGTAAACAAATGATGGCATAGTTATGCTTGGGGGCTATTCAGACTAGCCAGCTGACATAATCTGCATGTCTTTGGACTGTAGGAGGAAACCAGAGCACCCAGAGGAAATCCAAACAGGCACAGGGAGAACATGCAAACTCCACACAGAAAGGCCCCAGTTGGCTATGAGGTTCAAACCCAGAACCTTTTTGCTGTGAGGTGACAGTGCACCACTGTGCTGCCGAATTAATTTTCTTCTTATCAAACAACTTTCTAGTATTGGAGGAATTTGATCATATTGTTCCTGCTCTAGTTCTGATAATGATAATCAGCATGCCTAACAACTCTTGTGTGGTTAAAAAGGCAATCAGACTTCTGTATTGTCTAAGGCTACGTTTACATTACGTCGAATCAGCGGATCATCAGATTAACGTTCTTAAAACGATTCGCGTTTACACTAAAACCGTTAGCCGTGCACACAGCAACACCAATACGCGGATACGCTCGGCTCCGCAGGCATCCTGCGCTCCAAATCACTCCGCCCTGAACAGCGAGTGCCCTCTGGAGGGTGCGCACTCCGGCCCTGCGCAGCTCACAGAGCGCGCGAGTGAAGTGAACAAGCCACGATTCGGGACTGAGCCGCTGTGTGTGAGATCCCAGCGCAGATCACTTATTACTTGCAAGTGGAAGGATGGCAAGCCTAAAGACAATCATAACTACACAATGGGCAGTATTTGCATCAGTATTTGCAGTATTTTCATACTTTTATACTCTTTAATGAAAGGTGATACAAGGCGGAAGTCTGCGCCGTTTTTCAGCAGTCGCGTCACATGACCAACGCCAGCGAATCAGGAAGGTGGATGTCACAGTGACGTTGTCCAATGAGACGCCAGCTAGAGCTCAGCACAGCGTATTCGCGTATTCTGAATGTTTACACAGCACCGGAGCTGATACGATCTAGATTGAATACGTGGACGCTGGCGGATTCCCGTTTCCCCGCTTTTTCAGGGGGGTTAATGTAAACGGACAGTGCGTCCGCGAAGAAAACGAGACAGATACGGTCTAGTGTAAACGTAGCCTAAGTTGGGGCAGTGAGGTGGTGTAGTGAGAGTGATGCTGTCTCAATAATCCATCCATCCATCCATCCATTATCTATAACTACTTATCCTGTGCAGGATTGTGGGCAAGCTGGAGCCTATCCCAGCTGACTATGGGCTCCAGATACCCAAATGTATGTGCACAAAGACTGGAAAAGTCAGTTTTTTCATAATGTGTCCCCTTTGAATCTCACTGGTTTTCCCGGAGGATATATATAAGACTAACCAGAAACAGGAAACTGTTAGGAGAGTGGTGCAGAAGAAGAGCAGTGCAGCAAGGACAAAGCTCAAGCTAGATGTGTGAGTCTATCCAATAAATCAAAGTCTATCCAATAAACCCAAAGTCTCACTCTGAAAGCAAGTATCACCTGCATGTCACTCACTTCTAGCTTGTTACACAATAATAGATAAGAAGTGGAGAAAAAAAAGGAATGAAAAACTTTCAGCCATTTTCAGTCAACACTTTAGCTCTAGTCAGGGCAGATGGGAAGCCTATACTGGGAACACTGGGCATGAGGTGGGAATACAAGAGGATAAGGCAGTATGTACACTTTTTTTTCCACTTATGAACATTCTGTAGTCACCAAAACACCTACCTGCAGTCCTTGAGACCCTAAAAAACACCACATGGACATATGGACATGCAAAACTGTGCACAGGCACTAACCTCAGCTCAAGATTGAACTGTAAGATGTCAGCACTACTCACTGAGCCTCAGCGCAAAGCCAAAATTGATCCCAAGACAGAAATAAGGTGGCATCCTGCTACAGAACACACATGGTTGTGTGATGTTTTCTGATAAGGAGTGCTTTTTTTTTTCTTCCATGTGGAGGTAACTACTTTGGAGTAAGGCACAAAATAGTCAACAACACACAGTCACTCACATACACGGCTACTCTTCAGAAAAAGGAAGCTTTTTAAAATGACTAATTATGAATCGTATAAATCCTGGCATCCTGTTTGTTCCACTCCTAATGCTTTCAATTAACATTTTGACCTGACAGTCTTTTCTCTCCTTCTTTCCTCCTTGTTTTCACCCTGCACTATACATTTCAGTAGTTAAGTAAACATGCATGATTTGCATCTAAACTGATGCAGATGAGTGAGCATGTGCATGTGTGAGAGAGACATTCTTGGCTCTTAAACAGCTCTAATTAAATCCTGCATGTTTTCTGTAATTTTTGAAATAAAAATAAAAAAAAGAAAAAGATGATTTTCCCAAGTGATGTCCAATTTTCCAGAATTTGCACACAAGTCGGCACTCATAAGTAATTTCCGACACTTCAGAGCCCATAACCCACGAAAGATGACCAAGTGCTGGTGCGTTAAGCGTGGTCTAGATCCCCATTTTTTAAAGAAAAAAGTGCAGACATTTGACCCTCAAAGCATGCTTAATTTCAGTGATTGAGAATTAAGAATTACATGGTACCAAGGGAAGCTTTTTCCTGCTCCATTACTTTGTAAGCTTGGAACATCTCCGGGTATTGTGGGGTATTCCAGTTGCACAAGTATATAGAGACAGATGGACTGTGCACTCAAAGGAATTCAGCTCTCACAGAAACATATCCAAGGTTTTAATATTTCAGAGTGATACTGAATATATAGTCATAGATGAGACAGGCGGAGATTCAAAGGGTCATAGAAGGGAGGTTCACTGGAATATTTTTATTTTCTCTGGAGCGCTAAATGGCTTTTGCACTTCCAGAATGATGCCATATGGATCTGGCTGTGCTGTTTTATTTGACATTTATTGTTCAGGATGATCACCACTTAGCCATGATGTTGCTTCTTTGAATTGGAGCACAGAACCACTTGCTGTCCAAATGCAACAAACAGTTATTCAACATGTCAAAGTAGAAACCTAAACCAAACTAAAATGATACCGCTAAGAGCAACCATCACATATTTTATGTACTGGTCAAGATACTGGAGCCAAATGCTTCTGATTTTTCCTCTTTATTAGTGAGACAAGGGCTTCAGGCTAACAGGATATAACATCAATTTTCATAATATAGTATGTTAGCTCTTCTGGTCTGTTTAGATGCCCAGTCAAAGTGCTAACTCTTAACGGGTGGTGGTTTTGGCCGATAAAGTCTTTCAATCAGCAGTTCAGAAGCTTGGGAAATGTCACCAAGATTACGGTCTGTGGCTAAACTAGCCACACAAAAATAGCAGTGTTGCCTTGTGTTCAGAGACAGATTTAACAGCTGATAAATGCTTCCAATGCTTCATTCCACTCCTTAGCATTTTGCCTTTTCTTCCACATTTTTGCTCTTGCACATCCTTCGATTCTTCTTCATCTTCCATCATCCTCTGACACTCCAGATATGTCTGCCGTTTGTCCCTGTCCTTTCAGCTGAATAGACATAATGGGGCTACTGTACAGCACTAAAGTTACATGAATATGGCACAAAAAGCCTGTCAGGCTTGGCACAAATCGATGCTTGACAATGCTATCTTTCTTTACTATCTCCCTGCCTTACACAGGCAGGGACAAAATGTTAAATATGGTTTAAGTCAAACCAGTGTCAGAAATTAGGACCACACAGAGGTGTCAAACTGATTTTACGTAACAGCCCACGTTACACTTATTTCAATATCAAGTGAGCCAGTTAAATAAAATAAATCAATGGGAAGCCATGGTCTAGAGTTTAGGGAAGCAGCTTTGGGACTAAAAGGTCGCTGGTTAGATTCCCTGGACCAGCAGAAATGGCTGAAGTGCCCTTGAGCAAGGTATCTGACCCCTTATTGCTCCCTGGGTGGGGTATGTCAGGGTCCTGTTGTATGTTGGTCTGGATAAGAGTATGTGCTAAATGCCTGTAATGTAATGCAAATCAGTTTAGTAACCCAACAAGAAATCAGCAACTACTCTTCAATATGTTCATTTACTGACATTTTTCTGGAAGGTACATTCTGAATGAAAAACTTACATTCAAAATGTATTTGATGTCCTGCATTAGAAACATTATCGGGCATATGTTTGACATCCCTGGATTATGCACCAATTGTGTAAAAGCTCATTTTGGCGTGAAAAACCTTCCATGGATTTGAGCAGGGGTGCAATGTGATGTCATGTGATGACCCCATTTAAAAATAACAATCTTCCCTTTTCTAAAAATGTTATCCACTTTTCCATTGCCTTGATTGGTTGGTTGGTTGGTTGGTTGGTTGATTGGGATTTGGTTGGTTCATTTCTCAGTTGACTGTTTTTGGGTTGATTGCTTTTTGGTTGGGTGGCACGGTGGTGTAATGGTTAGAACGGTTGCCTCACAGCAAGAAGGTTCTGGGTTTGAGCCCAGTGGCCAATGGGGGCCTTTCTGTGTGGAGTTTGCATGTTCTCCCCGTGTCTGTGAGGGTTTCCTCCGGGTGCTCTGGTTTCCTCTACAGTCCAAAGACATGCAGGTTAGGCTAATTGGTGGCTCTAAATTGACCATAGGTGTGAATGTGAGTGTGAATTTTTGTTTGTCTCTATGTGTCAGCCCTGCGATGATCTGGCGACTTGTCCAGGGTGTACCCTGCCTCTCGGCCATAGTCAGCTGGGATAGGCTTCAGCTTGCCTGTTACCCTGCACAGGATAAGCAGTTATGGATAATGGATGGATGGTTTTTGTTTGGTCATTTGGTTCCAATGGAACCAATAAATGAACCTGCTGGTTCATTCATTGGTTCATGGTTGTTGTTTTTTTTTTTTGGTTGTTTTTTGTTGGTTGTTTCATTGGCTGGTTTCATGGTTGAGCCTGCTTAAATTGTCCTTGTGTGTTGTTCACTTGATTGTCATTTTCATCCATTTTGCATCATGGTTGAAAGTCTTCATCTGTTCCTTCTTGGTTCTTAAAAAAACATTGAACAGATTCTGACACAACTTTTGTCTATTTCCCATTTTCAGCCTCATAATGGCCTGTTTTCCTGCCATTAACAGCCCTTTCCTCTTCATGATGAGAGACAACAGCAACAAACTCCAGATGCACATCTCAAATCTCCTCTGCGTGATGGAAACACTCACAGATGGCCAAGAAGGAGAACTACTAATTGACCACTTCCTTATTGTCTTTTAAACTTACTGTTATTTCTTGGATTTCTGTGTCGTTCAGATGATACCGAGGCAAATGCCAAATTAGAGCTAACATTCTGAACTTTAATTGCATATGCATTGTGGCAGATCAAACTGAATATGCTTCAAACGTGAGTTCAAAGACAAAAGACAAAAAATGATTTAAATTTGTCGAAAAAGCATGCAGTTAAGTGTTTTCCCCTGCAGTTTGTGGGTAATGGAAAGTATTTGAAGCATATTGTTTTATCACAGGGTGCAATTAGTAGCTAATTATAGTGGAGTGATTACATGTGAGAAGACGACCATCATGGCCGCACAGCAGGAGGTTTTCTTAAGGAGAAACTCCGGCTGCTTCCAACCTGCCATCGGTACGTCGCTACACACACACACAGCTCATAATTCTCAAATATTTGCTACAGTACATATCCATGAGTACCTACTGCAAGACTTGCAGACTTGTGTGCGCACACACACACACACACACACACACACACACACACACATTATACGGCTATAAGGGAACCATGCACCACTACACATATGAAGGCTAAACATACACACCCAAACATCTCGAGTAGTTTTAGCATGCGGTTTCAGCCCTGCAAAACTTCTTATTTACGTGTTAATTTAACACACTCCCTCCAAAACGGATGGCGATTTAATACTTTTAACACCCTCTCGCATGTTAAACTCATCAGGGCTCAGTATTTTTGTAAGCCCAGTAATCCCCCATCATGCACATCTGTTATGCACCTTTTCATTTCCTTGAAACTCGAGCTCAACTGTGTCTTGCAACCACAGAGCAAAGGCTCATGGGATGTGGGAAGATTCTGGACCGCAGTTTGGACTTTCTGCAAGGAAGCTTAATTCATGACCAGCTAATTTGTTGAGAAGATGTGTCTGTGTGTGTTCCCCAAATGTTATAATATGACCTTGCATGTCTAGTCGAAAGGAATAATTCGGCACATTAGCACATTTCCATGCACCAAGGAAAGAACAGGGAAGCTGTGGATTAAAAATACACTGACATCTACTGTATACTTTCAAAACCATGAGTATATTTTATCAAAACCTTGTCTTGGCTTTCTGCCTGCAACGTTGAACAAATACAGCTGTAAATATAGTCAGCATGCCTAAAGATTCTTAAAACCTATTCAGATACTGGCTGGCAAAATATCAGCGATGGTTCCTGTCACGTGATCATCAAAACAGAGAAACGAGCTCAGACATTCTGTCCAGATTACAATAAAGGGTTAAAATGTTTAAAATACATAATAAAATGGCATTAACAGCAAGAAATTTAGCAAACAGACCTGATTGCTTTCATCAGTGATTATTTCAGAACTGATGTGATCATGAACAGAGATCGTTCGAGTAAAGTAGATGATGAGGAGGCTCTATAAAAAACTAGCACTATTGTTGTTTTTGCATAAATACAGTAGATTTGGTTATAAATGAAGAGGTAGATGAAGTATTTGTTATTAAAGTCCACATTAAAAAAAGCCAAACTATTTACTAAACTTGCTTGAGGTCACTGACTTTGAAACTACATTATCAGCTTTCTTTACCTCCAGGGTAGGTGCTGGATTGTGGTTCACTTTCCCAACCAAGGATAATGAATGCAAGTAGGAACAATTTCACTGGCTAAAGCCCATGGCAACTTCTGATTGACTGTTTTTTTGTTTTTTTTTTTACTCAATCTGGGAGAGGCAAGCGATACAAGGTTTGAGAGTGTGCAGGGTGAATTTGATGGCGTGCATACACTTTTTAAACATAAGAAGAGCAAATTTTGAATTTTGAGCAAATTTTCACACGGTTTTGAGTGTGAGCAAGTCAAATCCCTGCAAGAGCAAGCTAAAATTTTATGACAGTAAAAGAATCTGTACAAGAGTAGATTAAATCACAGATAACATTTGGCAGGAAAATTATGTACATATAGAGTAAAATGTGAAAATTTCACCATGAAGGATTTTCTAAGCTGCCAAACATACAGTGGTGCTTGAAAGTTTGTGAACCCTTTAGAATTTCTAGATTTCTGCATAAATATGACCTAAAACATCGTCAGAATTTCACACAAGTCCTAAAAGTAGATAAAGAGAACCCAGTGAAAAAATGAGGCAAAAATATTATACTTGGTCATTTATTTATTGAGGGAAATGATCCAATATTGCATATCTGTGAATGGCAAAAGTATGTGAAACTCTAGGATTAGCACTTGATTTGAAGATGAAATTAGAGTCAGGTGTTTTCAATCAATGGGATGACAATCAGGTGTGAGTGGGCACCCTGTTTTATTTAAAGAACAGGGATCTATCAAAGTCTGATCTTCACAACACATGTTTGTGGAAGTGTATCATGGCACGAACAAAGGAGATTTCTGAGGACCTCAGAAAAAGCGTTGCTGAAGCTCATCAGGCTGGAAAAGGTTACAAAACCATCTCTAAAGAGTTTGGACTCCACCAATCCACAGTCAGACAGATTGTGTACAAATGGAGGAAATTCAAGACCATTGTTACCCTCCCCAGGAGTGGTCGACCAAGATCAAGAGTCACTCCAAGAGCAAGGTGTGTAATAGTCGGCGAGGTCACAAAGGACCCCAGGGTAATTTCTAAGCAATCGAAGGCCTCTCTCACACTGGCTGATGTTAATGTTCATGAGTCCACCATCAGGAGAACACTGAGCAAGAATGGTGTGCATGCCAGGGTTGCAAGGAGAAAGCCACTGCTCTCCAAAAAGAACATTGCTGCTCATAATTATACCAGCGAATTCTAAATGAAAATGTCAGGACATCTGTCCATGAACTGAATCTCAAGAGAAGGTGGGTCATGCAGCAAGACAACGACCCTAAGCAGACAAGTCGTTCTACCAAAGAATGGTTAAAGAAGAATAAAGTGGATGTTTTGGAATGGCCAAGTCAAAGTCCTGACCTTAATCCAATCAAAATGTTGTGGAAGGACCTGAAGCAAGCAGTTCATGTGAGGAAACCCACCAACATCCCAGAGTTGAAGCTGTTCTGTACAGAGGAACAGGCTAAAATTCCTCCAAGCCGGTGTGCAGGACTGATCAACAATGACCAGAAACATTTAGTTGCAGTTATTGCTGCACAAGGGGGTCACACCAGATACTGAAAGCAAAGGTTCACATACTTTTGCCACTCACAGATATGTAATATTGGATCATTTTCCTCAATAAATAAATGACCAAGTATAATATTTTTGTCTCATTTGTTTAACTGGGTTCTCTTTATCTACTTTTAGGACTTGTGTGAAAATCTGATGATGTTTTAGGTCATATTTATGCAGAAATATAGAAAATTCTAAAGGGTTCACAAACTTTCAAGCACCACTGTATACCCTGTCAATGATAGAACTGTTATATTCCTTTATGTGATTATTATGATCACAGAACTCAAGAAACTATAAATGTAAATACTAATGTGGGTGGGGCGGCACGGTGGTGTAGTGGTTAGCGCTGTCGCCTCACAGCAAGAAGGTCCGGGTTCGAGCCCCGTGGCCGGCGAGGGCCTTTCTGTGTGGAGTTTGCATGTTCTCCCCGTGTCCGCGTGGGTTTCCTCCGGGTGCTCCGGTTTCCCCCACAGTCCAAAGACATGCAGGTTAGGTTAACTGGTGACTCTAAATTGACCGTAGGTGTGAATGTGAGTGTGAATGGTTGTCTGTGTCTATGTGTCAGCCCTGTGATGACCTGGCGACTTGTCCAGGGTGTACCCCGCCTTTCGCCCGTAGTCAGCTGGGATAGGCTCCAGCTTGCCTGCGACCCTGTAGAACAGGATAAAGTGGCTAGAGATAATGAGATGAGATAACTCACAACTATGCTTAATAGTGAAATTAAAAGCATTTCCACACTTACAATGTGATGAGAACTCCACAGGATTGGGATTAAACAGCTGTGTATCCATAAGAAAACCACTTGTTAGTGAGACTAATCAGGAGAAAAGGCTTCAATTTGCTAGGGAGCATAAAGATTGGCATCTGGAGCAATGGAAAAAGGTCATGTGGTTTGATGAGTCCAGACTGACCCTATTCCTGAGCGATGGGTGTCTCAGGGTAAGAAAGGAAGCTCATGAAGCAATACACCCATCATGCATAGTATCCACTGTACAAGCCTCTGGAAGCAGTGTTATGATCTGGGGTTGCTTCAGTTGGTCAGGTCGAGGCTCAGCAATGTTAAGAAAGAAAGAAAGCACAACTTTATTCATCACACACTTGTGAAATTTCCTCTCTGCATTTAACCCATCTGAAGCAGTGAACACACACATGCACACACACACGTGAGCAATGAGCACACATACATACATACCCAGAGCAGTGGGCAGCCATGCTAACAGCACCCGGGGAGCAATCGGGAGTTAGGTGCCTCGCTCAAGGGCACCCCAGCCCAAGGCCGTCCCATATTAACCTAACTGCATGTCTTTGAACTGTGGGGAAAACCGGAGCACCCGGAGGAAACCCACAGGGAGAACATGCAAACTCCACACAGAAAGGCCCTTGCCAGCTGTTGGGTTCAAACCCAGAACCTTCTTGCTGTGAGGCAACCGTGCTAACCACTACACCACTGTGCCGCCCCATGGTGGCAATAAAATGAAGTCAGCTGACGACCTGAATGTACTGAATTATCAGATGATACAAGTTATCATCACATCAATGGATTTTTTTCTTCCCTCATGGCACGGGCATAAAATTAGGGCTCAGATTGTAAAAGAGTGGTTCAGGAAGCATGAGGAATCGTTTTCACACATGAACTGGCCACCAGAGTCCTGACCTTAACCCTATTGAGAACCTTTGGGATGCTGGAGAAAACTTTACAGAGTGGTTCAACTCTCCCATCGTCAAGAGAAGATCTCGGTGAAAAATGAATACAAGTCTGGACTGAAATAAATGTTGTGACATTGCATGAGTTTATAGAAAAAATGCCATGGCAAATGCATGCTGTAATCAAAGCTAAAGGCGGTCCAACCAAAATTAGAGTGTGCAACTTTTTTTTTTTTTGGCAAGGCAGTGTATCTACATTACCATGCTATAAATATGAGTTCTTTTGTCCTTCCCTCATCCCCCAGTGAATAATCTCTTTTCCTTCTCTCTCTCTCACTCCCTTGTTCTGCTGATTAACTGGACTGACGCTGTGCATATCCATGGCTCAAACACAAAGGCCTGGCCTGCTCTGTACAATAGCCATATTGTACACTGTATTGCCTCATGCTGTGCTGATGTGACACAATCCAGGTGCTTTCAGATTGAACACGCACTTCAGATCTAAAGCGGTAATCTGCTGTTTTAGAGACTACATGCTGCTGTTCTGACACAATGGCTGCCTTCTTTCTGAACCCTCTCCTACTAACTCGGACCTGGTGTAAATCAGTAGACACACACACGCACACAGAGTCTTGAACAGATAAGGATAAGTGTAGTGTGCAGCTGCAGATGGCTTAGACAGCGGTAACATACTCTGCCATGCATCAGATCCCACGCACACACTTGCACACACTTCTTGTATGCAGAGAAACACACACACACACACCAGGGCTTACATGTAATCTCACACGCCATATTATTCATACTAGATGCTCCAGATATCTGGATATTCTCTATCTCCGTGTGTGTGTGTATGCTGTACTGTGTCTCCCAGACAGGATCAAATACACACAGTCTAAGTTCTGAGAGGCTGTACTGTAAAGGAGCAGGACCGACTGTTTGTTTTCACAGCTGAGGCGGAAGGCGTATAGGGTCAGTGATTCAGCATATGCCATGGCTCCAGTCTTTTTTTTTTCTATTATCTCTTCACGACCAAATACTTTATAAAGGCTTGTACTGTGTTTCTCTGACAACCCCAAGGATCTGCAGATGTGAGCGCTCTTTGATTTTAAGCACATCCAAGTCCTGTGAGGCAGCGAGAGAGGGGCTTTAGCTGTTTCCGCTCCACACGAGCATGACGGGGCATAACAACTGTCACCCATCAACAACATCTGCGCTGAACAGCTTGTGTTTGCTGACTGATTGTCTTCGGCCGTACCTGCTAGCCCTGTATAAGAGCCGAGTGTCAGATTCGCTTCTGTGCCTCGTTCGAGGTTTGTTTGTCAGGTTGTTTAGATAGTTCTGCTTCTGTGTTCTTTCATCAGTCACGTCATGGGTGTGCGTAAGCAGATTTATTTTATTTTATTTTATGTTATCCCAAAATATACAATTAATTGAAACCTGCTCAGTTGCTTTGCTTTAACTGACATATATATTTGCAATACGTTCTTGCTTTTAACCTCCTGATGGAGATGTGTCTTTTCTGCTTGGTGTCGCTGCCAAATGTTTACTCGAAAGCAAAAAAGAAAAAAAGTGTAGAGTGTCTGGCAGCCCACTAAAATGATGGGATTTGAGAAACAAGCTGATTTTGTCCCGGAGGAGGGACTGAGCTCATAGCTAACGAAGGTCTGGACCACTGAGTCGAAACATCACAGCCTGCAAGTTTCCCCACACACTGTGTGTGTGACAAGTTAATCCCAGCAGAGTGAGTACGGCGAGGTGCTGTGTATATCATGCAGCACAGTCACTGTCTGTGTGTGTGTATGTGAAAGTGTGCATGTATGTGTATGCTTACCTACTAGATTAGGTAGAGCCATTAGGGCCCTGCCATCCATCCTGCTAACGAGTGTGTATAGGTAAAGTTTAAGTGTGAGAGAGGGAGGGAGGGAGAGAGAGAGTGTCTCTGTGTATGACATTGCAGAGGATTATTGGGGTGGGGTTTCAGTTCAAGAGAACACAACTGAGTGAAAACAGATGGAGATAACCGATGGGAGCTGTCAAGATCTCCAGTGATTGAACATTAGGAAACAAACTTATACAGTATATGAAGTAAAAATTTAGTGAAGTACACAAAGTTTTCAGAGAAACTGGACATGGTGGACAATATTCCTTTGTCAGCTGTGCAAGTGAAGTGCTTCTGAAGCTGCAGGAGGTGAAAACCCTCTTAAGATATTGGATGTCAGAAGAGGATAGATTTCATTCAGAGATTTTTGAGTCTGATTCCTCTACAAATTTATTTTATGTCATCTCAGGGAGTTTTTCTTTACCTGACATCTGGCTTGCTCATTAGTAATCGACAGTACATCCACATTTCTGTCAATATCCTTTTATTAAAAGTGCTATACACACAAGATTTGAATTAAACAAAACAGGGCAGCATGGTGGTGTAGTGGTTAGCACTGTTGCCTCACAGTAAGAAGGTTCTGAGTTCGAGCCCAGTGGCCGACGGGGGCCTTTCTGTGTGGAGTCTGCATGTTCTCCCCATGTCTGTGTGGGTTTCCTCCGGGTGCTCCAGTTTCCCCCACAGTCCAAAGACATGCAGGTTAGGTTAATTGGTAGCTCTAAATTGACCGTAGGTGTGAATGTGAGTGGTTGTTTGTCTCTATGTGTCAGCCCTGCGATGACTTGTCCAGGGTGTACCCCGCTTCTCACCCATAGTCAGCTGGGATAGGATCCAGCTTGCCTGTGACCCTGTACAGGATAAGCAGCTACAGATAATGGATGGATGGATGAAACACAACAGTTGCAGTTATGTTGCATTCAACTAAAGCTTGCAACTTGGAATTTCCGTCCTCTGAACTTGGAATAAAACAAAGAAAATACCCTTACAACTTGGAATTCCTACTTGGAAAGTCAGGAAAGTGCCCTAAGTCCTAAGTTTCTGCATATGACGACATCTCAACATGGATCTTCACATGATCAGCAGTAGTCTTGGGTTCAAGACCACCTTGAGACTGAGACCGAGTCAAGATCAAGACCTAGTTAATGGAGTCCGAGTCAAGACTGAGTATGACATCGGAGCAAGACAAAGATTAGACCAACGTCATACATGGCTGAGCCCGTGTCAAGACCGAGACCAGGTGCTCAAATGTGTTAATTTACTGGTATCTTTCTAACCTGACATGAAATTTCTCTTGAATTAACTATAGTAACCTATCTACTTTTGTATTATCATTTTGTACAAATACATACACAGGACATCGGCATGACTTAGGCTTATATATCTTTCTGTGATGAAATATAGCTGTGTAATTACATGTATTCATACTATACACCAATCAGCCATAACATTATGACCACTGACAGGTGAAGGGGATAACACTGATGATCTCATTACAATGACACCTCTCAAGAGGTGGGATATTAAGCAGCAAGAGAACAATAAATTCTTGAAGTTGTGCTGATGTGAAGCATGAAAAATGAGCAAGCGTAAAGATCTGAGTGACTTTGACAAGGGCCAGATTGTGATGGCTAGATGACTGGGTCTGAGCATCTCCAAAATGGCACATCTTATGGGGTGTCCCCAGTATGCAGTGGTTAGTACCTACGAAAAGTGGTCCAAGGAAGGACAACCGGTGAACTGGCAACAGGGTCATGGGTGCCAAAGGCTCATTGATTCGCATGGGGCATGAAGGCTCGATTAACTAGCTTTTAGTCACAGAAAGATATATCAGCCCATATGATCCAATCCCACAGAAGAGCTACTGTTGTCCTTCCTTGGACCACTTTTGGTAGGTACTAATCACTGCATACTGGGAACACCCCACAAGATATGCCATTTTGGAGATGCTCAGACCCAGTCTGATCCAGCTAGCCATCACAATTACAATTCCATCACAATTAGCCAGCTAGTCATCTCACCATCACAATTTGGCCTTTGTCAAAGTCACTCAGATCCTTACGCTTGCCCATTTTTCCTGCTTCCATTACATCAACTTCAAGAACTGACTGTTCTCTGGCTGCCTAATATATCCCACCCCTTGATAGGTGCCACTATAATGAGATAATGAATGTTATTCATGTTACCTGTCAGTGGTCATAATGTTATGGCTGATTGGTGTATTATTGTGAGCATAAGAAGATGAAGTATTTTGAAACACGGTCTTTGGAATTCATAGGCAAAATATAACTCCACATGCATTTATATTTTGTATTGTAAGAGGTATGTTAAACAGGAGCAATTACTTGTTCTTGGGTGGTGTTGAAGTCTTATATTGCTTCCCGTTTCCAAGTTTAGTCAAATCTAGCAATAAACACTTTGGACTCTCCAAAACAAAATGTCTTTAACTGTCCCTTTTATTGTCGCTGGCCTAGTACCACCAAGGATACATCTTCTGTATATTTACAGTGCCTTGAAAAAGTATTCATACCCCTTGAACTTTTTCACATTTTTCCACCTTACAACCACAAACTTAAAAGTTTTTTATTGAGATTTTATGTGATAGACCAACACAGAGAACCACATAATTGTGAAGTGAAACGAAAATGATAAATGGTCTTCAAAATTTTAAACAAATAAAAATCTGAAAAATGTGGTGTGCATTAGTATTCAGCCCCCCTGCATCAATACTTTGTAGAGCCACCTTTGCTGCAATTACAGCTGCAAGTCTTTTGTGGTATGTCTCTACCAGCTTTGCACATCTAGACACTGACATTTTTGCCCATTCTTCTTTGCAAAACAGCTCAAGCTCAGCCAGCTTGGATGGAGAGTGTCTGTGAACAGCAATTTTCAAGTCTTGCCACAGATGCTCAATGGGATTTAGGTCTGGACTTTGACTGGGCCATTCTAACACATGAATATTCTTTGATCTAAACCATTCCATTGTAGCTCTGGCTGTATGTTTAGGGTTATTGTCTTGCTGGAAGGTGAATCTCCCTCCCAGTCTCAAGTCTTTTGCAGCCTTCAACAGGTTTTCTTCCAGGATTGCCCTGTATTTAGCTCCATCCATCTTCCCATCAACTCTGACCAGCTTCCCTGTCCCTGCTGAAGAAAAGCATCCCCATAGCATGATGCTGCCACCACCATGTTTCACAGTGGGGATGGTGTGTGCAGGGTGATGAGCAGTGTTAGTTTTCCACCACACATAGCACTTTGCATTTAAGCCAAAAAGTTCAACTTTGGTCTCATCTGACCAAAGCACCTTCTTCCACATGTTTGCTGTGTCCCCTACATGGCTTCTGGCAAACTGCAAACAGGACTTCTTATGCCTGTCTTTCAACCATGGCTTTCTTCTTGCCACTCTTCCAAAAAGGCCAGATTTGTGGAGTGTACGACTTATAGTTGTCCTGTGCACAGATTCTCCCACCTGAGCTGTGGATTTCTGCAGCTCCTCCAGAGTGATCATGGGCCTCTTGGCTGCTTCTCTGACCAGTGCTCTCCTTGCTCGCTCTATCAGTTTAGGTGGATGGCCATGTCTTGGCAGGTTTGCAGTTGTGCCATACTTTTTCCATTTTTGAATGATGGATTGAACAGTGCTTCTTGAGATGTTCAGAGCTTGGGATTTTTTTTTATAACCTAACCCTGCTTTAAACTTCTCCAGAACTTTATCCCTGACCTGTCTGGTGAGTTCTTTGGTCTTCATGATGCTGTCTGTTCTTCAGTGTTCTCTAACAAACCACTGAGGCCTTCACAGAACAAGTGTATTTATGCTGAGGGTAAATTACACACAGTAGGACTCTATTAACTAATTAGATGACTTCTGAAGGCAATTGATTGCACTGGATTGTATTTAGAGGTATCAGAGTACAGGGGGCTGAATACTAATGCACACCACATTTTTTCAGATTTTTATTTGTTTAAAATTTTGAAGACCATTTATCATTTTTGTTTCACTTCACAATTACGGTATTTTCTACTCTGTGTTGGTCTATCACATAAAATCTCAATAAAAAACTTTTAAGTTCGTGGTTGTAAGGTGGAAAAATGTGAAAAAATTCAAGGGGTATGAATACTTTTTCAAGGCACTGTAATATTTATAATTCACCTGAAATGACAGAGCTGTTTTAAGTCTTAAATATGTCCTACACTCTCAGGAAATAAAGTACTTTATTGTGTCTTTAGGGGTACAACAGGTTGTCACTGGGGCAGTACCCTCTAAGGTACCCTTTTTATACTATGTGGAAACATAGATGTACCTTTTTGGCCCTAAAAAGGTACACATAGTTACCTTGAGGACCAATAATGAGCCCTAGGGGATACATAAGTGAAGATTATACCTTGGGGGACAGAAATGGACTCTTACTCCACCCCTATTTCTGACAGTATACAGGAGGTGAAAGATACACACTACAGATACCAACCCGGTAATAAGGAAAGGTACAATTTAGTCCTTTTTTTTTTTAATTTGAGAGTGTATTGTCTTGATACTTCTGCGTCTAGCAGGCCTTCCGGTGGTACTTTGTGCTCCATATGTTTACCAGTTCAGACAGACCTGTTCACCCCCTGCCACTTGGATCATTACCTGTCTTTCTTGATTTGCTTTTAGCGGTGAGAGGCTAACTCTTCTAAGAGTGCTCTGAATGAGACCAGAGCATATCATTCTTGCTTTAAGAGCTTGGAACCTATTCACCAAGACTGCCAGTTTGCCATGTCAAAACAAAAGTTTGTTACGGTGAGTGGGAGTTTCACTGATGTGTTGAGTATGGGTACCTTTTGTTCAGGAAGCAAGTACACTTTCCAAAATCTGGAGTGGATTAATGGTACAGTTATTCCACAGTTCTTGAAGCAAAATGATAACCTGTTCTCACAGTTCATGACTTATTATTTTCAAGTGGCTGTGAGTGCCAGTAAGAATCACGTCTCGACCAATATTGCTTGACTCAGCTACTTACCATGACCATCTGCAGCTCTTTCAAAATGACACATATTTGACTTTCCTCAAATGGCCAAAATTAGTTCAGATCTTTATCCTATAACAGGTAGTGTTCCTGGCCCGAACACTCAACCACTACAAACTCCCACTCCTACTACTATCCATCTGGGCTTGCCTACCACTTTATTACGACCAGTGATTTTCCAGTCTTCAACTGTCAAGTTTTGGTGCCCACTGCAGCCTCAGATTCCTGTTCCTGGCTGACAGGAGTGCAACATGATGTGATCTTCTGCTGTTGTAGCCCACCTGCTTCAGGGTTTGGCACATTGCATGTTCTGAGATGCTTTTCTGCTCACTGTGGATGCACAGAGTGGTTATTTGAGTTACTGTAGACATCCTGTCAGCTCAAACCAGTCTGGGCATTCTCCTCTGCCCTGTCTCATCAACAAGGCATTTCCACCCACAGAACTGCTGCTCACTGGATTTTTTCCCCTACTATTATGTGTAAAGAAATGGCTTTGCATGAAAATCTCAGGAGATCAGCAGTATCTGAAATACTCAAACCAGAACATCTGACACCAACAATCATTCCAAGGTCAAAGTCACTGAGATCAGATTTTCTCCCATCCATCCATCCATCCATCCATCCATCCATTATCTGTAGCCACGTATCCTGTGCAGGGTCACAGGCAAGCTGGAGCCTATCCCAGCTGACTATGGGTGAGAGGTGGGGTACACCCTGGACAAGTTGCTAGATCATCACAGGGCTGACACATAGAGACAAACAACCATTCACACTCACAGTCAATTCAGAGCCACCAATTAGCCTAATATGCATGTCTTTGGACTGTGGGGGAAACCAGAGCACCCGGAGGAAACCCACACAGACATGGGGAGAACATGCAAACTCCACACAGAAAGGCCCCTGTTGGCTACTGGGCTTGAACCCAGGACCTTCTTGCTGTGAAGCGGCAGTGCTAACCACTACACTGCCTTGCTGCCTCAGATTTTCTCCCCCAATCTAATATTTGATTTGAACATAAAGTCTCTTGGCTTGTATCTGCATGCTTTTCTATATACCCCTGCTGCAACATGATTGGTTGATTGAACAACTGAATGAATGAGCAGGTGTGTAGATGTCAGTGAGTGTAAATCTCAGAATTGTCTTAAAGGAGGCCTTCATCATGATGGCACCATGGATGTGACTCCTTTATTGCACTGTTCCCTTCCTTCCTCATAGCTCATGGATGATGACATCTCATGTTCTCGCATTACCACATAGTCCCTGCAACATTGTAGTGCAGAGGGAGCACACTGGAGCATGCGTTAGCCCTCCTGAGCTGGTGATCTGGGGTTTTATGAGCTGCCAAGTGGCCTAATGAATAGTGTGTCCCTGTAGTGTGCTCTATGGAGAGCAAGAACCCATAGGTAACGGATGAGTGAAGGATATTTATAGTGTGTGTAAGTGCTGGGAAAGAATGAGGAGCTGAGGCTAAGTTGAGGTCTACAGAAAGGAATCCTTCACTTCATTTTGTTTTTGCTCTCTGTATTTTAATCGATACTGATGTCTGTCCTTGAGGTTGTTCTCGAGGCCCTTTTCTTCACTTAGATTCTTCCCCTCTCCACAAACATGCTCAGATTCAACCAGTACAACTGCTGCAGAGGTTTTCCATCTCATCTCAGATGAAAGGCTTTTCACTTCAAACTCTCTTAGCGAGACGGATGCCACAGCTCAAACATAACACATTTATTTATATACAATTTCACACAAAGAGGAAGACGAGGCAAACAGAGCTGTATTCGTATGTGTAATGCTTTGTAGTCAAAATCATGCTGTGTTTAGAAACCAAGCATTTGAGAAAGCTAATATGAAAATGATTTGACTGAATGAATGGCAGCGAATTAAAAAGAGTTAGTCCAGAAAGTTGAAAGGTTGCTGGATTAGAGAGGTGCTTTGCCAGACAGACATGATTTGTCTGGTAGAGAACAGGCCTATGTGACTTCACCCAGAAGGTCCCTTGCCATATGCTGACATTTACCCTATTCTGCCAGACAGTCCGTGTGGACCCGCTTTATAATATTGACACACACACGGTGGAATGCTAGTGAGCTTTATTTATAACCTGAGCAGACTCAGAAAGCCAGGGTGACATTTTAATGAAGAATTGGTTATTTGTTGGTTCAGTGTGATATAATGCATCCTGGTACAAGTTGGTGAGATGATGGCCTGCACTAGGGGTCATTAACTAGCACATTACAGGCTGGATATCTAAACTAAGCAAAGTGTTCAAGTGAACCAAACCGAGTATTTGGAACAATACATTTTAGACCTGATAAACATGAAAATAAATAAATAAATAAATAAATAAATAAATAAGGATGGGGCGGCACGGTGGTGTAGTGGTTAGCGCTGTCGCCTCACAGCAAGAAGGTCCTGGGTTCGAGCCCCGGGGCCGGCGAGGGCCTTTCTGTGCGGAGTTTGCATGGTGTCTGCGTGGGTTTCCTCCGGGTGCTCCGGTTTCCCCCACAGTCCAAAGACATGCAGGTTAGGTTAACTGGTGACTCTAAATTGACCGTAGGTGTGAATGTGAGTGTGAATGGTTGTCTGTGTCTATGTGTCAGCCCTGTGATGACCTGGTGACTTGTCCAGGGTGTACCCCGCCTTTCGCCCATAGTCAGCTGGGATAGGCTCCAGCTTGCCTGCGACCCTGTAGAAGGATAAAGCGGCTAGAGATAATGAGATGAGATGAGATGAGATGAGATAAATAAGGATGTGGTTAATTGTCCAGTTTTCTAAACCAATGAGGCTTACAATCAATCAAATGCTTTTATGTAAATTATTTAGCTGAAAGTTCAGGTTATCACAGCAAGAAGGTTCTGGGTTCGAGCCCAGTGGCCGACAGGGGCCTTTTTGTGTGGAGTTTGCATGTTCTCCCCATGTCTGTGTGGGTTTTTTTCCCAGTGCTCTGGTTTCCCCCCACACTCCAAAGACATACAATTAGGTTCCATGGCTACTCTAAATTGTCCATAGGTGTGAATGTGTGTGTGAATGGTTGCTCCCAAACCCAGAAATGGGATGGGTGTAGCAGGAACGGCATCCAGCGTAAAACTAGGCTCCAATTAATATGGCATGTGAAGGACATGGCAGTGACCCCACACACAGAAGTGGAACAAACTGGAAGAAGAAGAAGAAGAAGAAGAAGAAGAAGAAGAAGAAAATTTACCTGAAAGCAGTTCATTGGTCCAGAGTCCATCTAGAGGGTGAGAGATATTAGATCAGAAAAGGGGAAAATTTCGACAGATACATTTTTCATTTTAGTTCATGGTCTGATTGGCAAATTGATGACAGAAAAGTCGACGGCAAAGAAAATGACAAATAAATGAATAAGTAAATAAATAAACAAATAAATCAATAATATGCTTATCCTGGTCAAGCTCAAAACAGATGCTTCATGACAGAGTGGTAAGGTAGTAACGGCAGTATACAGAGTGTTTCAAAAAAAAAATATCATTTCACAATCTAATAACTTTCCCAATTCTCATTCAATTGACCTCAAATTTTAACAGCATGTGTGGAAACAGGTCAAAATTTTATGTTTAATGTTTTTTTTGTTTGTTTTTATCTTTTTAAGTATAGAAATGCCATTCACTGGAAAAGAAAAGGCGCTGTGTGTGTTAGAGTACGCTCGAACACAGTCGAACAAGACTGCGCAGTGTGCATTTGTGAGAGAATTCTCTAAAAATGCACCAACTGCAATGCAGATTTGGACACGGCACAAAAAAATTCAAAGAGGAAGGCTGTCTGTGCAGGACAAAAGGATCTGGATGACTACCAGCGTTGGAAAAGATGGTCGAGTTGGTTCACGAATATTGAAAATTTGTGAAATCGTTCATGGAATCCACATACCTTTGAATTTTTCATTCAAATTTTGAGGAATAAATCTTATATTGCTCAAAATTAAGCCTGTTCAGTTTCATTTGCCTCGACTATGTAGTTTCTGTGATATTTACATCTCAAATAATATAAATTTTTTTGAAACACCCTGTGTGTGTGTATATAGATAGATAGATAGATAGATAGATAGATAGATAGATAGATAGATAGATAGATAGATAGATAGATAGATAGATAGATATACACACACAATAAGACAGTTCATATATATATGAACTGTCTTATTTATAAACTATATAAACTGTAAAATTGTCAAAGGTAACTGTTGCTGCCATTTTGTCACATTAGTCCTTTTCTGTACTTTTGTAAGCCACAAGTATAAATTAAGTGGACCTTCCATCCATTATCCATAACTGCTTATCCTGTGCGGGATCGTGGGCGAGCTGGAACTTATCCCAGCTGACGATGGGTAAGAGGCAGGGTACACCCTGGACAATTCACTGGGTCATCGCAGGCCTTAAATGGACATTATTATTATTATTATTATATTTTATTTTTTTACTTGAAAACTCCTGGTCTATGTCAGAGTGTTACTTCAGATTAAGTTCATTTTCTGGTCTTAAAGAACAAAAGCATCTGTGCAACATCGAGACCAATGAAGTGCATGTGTTCTTTCAATACTTCATGAAATGTTCAAATGGAAGAGAAGAAAAGCTGTTATTTTCCTGACACTAAGATCTGAGGAAGCATTTTACTCAAAACGATAAATTTGCTCGAGTGGATGATGCGTGTATGTGCAGTTGTTGGTGCTGGAAAAAAGATGTGACTGAGAGAGAGAGAGAGAGAGAGAGAGAGTGACAGGCTTTGTTGTTTTCCAGTCTGGATCCTGACAGATAAATGACTGTGGTAATGTTTGTCTTGTGGCTCACACACATCTGCTGGCTGAGGTACTGCAGAGTATCTAACCATCTTTCTTTCTCTCTCTTATTTTCCCTATGGCACACACACCGGCCCACACACACTCACACACACGTACAGAGATGTGTTTGGTGAGACACATCAGCGACATCTGCTCGGCATGCATCGCCCAGGCCAGAGCCTTTCGTATTGGGCCTGGTGGCACATGTGCAACTCTGACAAACATTTCCCACAAACATACTGCCTGTGGCTATGTGAAATCGATCTGTCATTGCTGATGGCTCACAAGTTCTAATTTAATCTATAAACATTATGAAAACCTGGCAAACATTTTCCCAACGTTATGCTTGTTGGCGCATACTGTTATAATTAAACTCAAAAGAAAAGAGTTGAGAAAGGGGAAAAAATGTAGCTACAAGTTGTCAATGACGTTTAACTAACATTCCACTGAAACCTAATTAGCAAAATTTATCAGTGCAGAGAAGTGCGGCACAAAGTGGCAGACTCGACCTAAGTGCAAAGTTATTTAAAAGTGTTGAAAGGAAGTTTAAAAAAAAAAAAACACTAGCTGTTAGCCAATGTGTGACACAGGTGAACCAGAGAAGGCTGTTCTCAGATGCTGGCTCTCTCTGGGTCCATACACCCACATATCCATACACCGCCAGAGATTAGTTCACACATCAAGGGCCGCAAAAGAAAACCTCATTAAAACTCTTACACCTTTCACAGTGGCTGCGTAATTCTCATGTGCTTCCAGCTAACTCACACCTCACCTTCTCGTCCTCTGAGAGAAAGGCCGGCTCGGAGCCGCGTTCTGTTCCTCAAGGCTTGAAAATGCAAGTGCTTGTTGACTTTGTCTATACAGTGGCCTCATCTGACGTTTTTCATTCTCCAGGTGATGTCACGAATGCCGTATTAGCAGGAAGTAGCAGGGAATGCTAAGTTGTCTTGGCACTCAATAGACAAAGGTGTGAACACCAATTCCTGTGATATCCTGATCTTTGCTTTGGGTCTTTCGAGAGACACTCTGAGTTTAGACTCCTGTAAATACACACTCTAGCACTCGAGGTGCTCTCACCTAGCGGAGAGATGCTAGCAAAGGGCTTATGTTTATCCTCTTTCATTCGAAGAAGTGCATCAGTGAGAAAATGAACTCAGGCATTTGGGGAAACTAGTGAGTCATCTCACTGTGCCAGATAGATTCATGTCGAAAAAAAAAGAAAGAAAGAAGTCAAAAGGGAGAACTTTCTGGTTGTTCAATGCACTATTTTCTGGTTGATATTTAAATCAGGCGAAGTGATGTTATTCCCCGAGAGACTCAATGATGTCATATTTGTTTTTCTATACACAATATGTCTGGCAACTGTCAGATAAAATATTGTAGATGGGTACAGACATAATATATATAT
This sequence comes from Neoarius graeffei, assembly GCF_027579695.1. NCBI lineage: Eukaryota > Metazoa > Chordata > Actinopteri > Siluriformes > Ariidae > Neoarius > Neoarius graeffei. The sequence continues at coordinate 26,115,193 of NC_083577.1, read as the reverse complement.
ATATATCAGGGCTTTGAACCAGAATTTTTTTCCTATTGGTTCGTTCCGAACAGAAACGGAATTTTAACGTTTCCGGTTTGGGGTTCCACCATTAAATAGACGTTCCCGAACCGGTTAGAACAAAAAAATTTCGTTCCCGGAACGGTTAATTACGTTCCCTGTCAGCTGTTTAACAAATGGCTATAAAATTATGTCTCTGTCTCATCCAGCTTAAGCCAAATGTAGGCTAATTCTATTACAACCTTCATTAAATAAGACAAGAAATAATTCAAAACAATTATTATTTCAAATGTTGGCGATTTGGATTCTCAGTATGTCTTCCCATCTACACAAACAGAAAAAGTGCCAAAAATGAAAGAGAATTCGTTTAGTGTGTTACCAAAGGCTAGTCAGGCCCTATAGAGGGCTACCGCATGACGTCACCGCGCCGCGAGATTTTGTTAGGCGCCATATTGGAAGACCAAGTACACATCTATGCAAGTACATACATACATAAAACAAACTACACCTGAAATGTAGCCAGGGCCGGTTCTGCCCTAATCTGGACCCGGGTGCAACATCGCGCAAAACCACCCCCCCCCCCCCCCCCCCAAAAAAAAAAAAAAACAGTCTAAATCAGGACAACCATCACATAACTATAACTATAAACATTTTATATCAACTATTTTAACTAAATGGGCTATAATAAATAAGCCTGCAGGCAGCCACAGCGGGCTGCCTCAGAAAAGTAACCATTCAATGACACAACTGAAAGCCTGCAGCCATGGCAGGCTGCCTTAAAAAGTAACCATTTGTCCTACCTTAAAACTCATTTTGCATTTTCTGCCTCCTTTTTTGTATTTTCGACCCTCCGTTTATTTTCTTTCCTTTTCTGAAAACCCGATTTGTGTCCAGACATTTTGTTCTGCTACCAACGAACTAACTCGTCAGGTCTCGTCTCTCGAGTCCGCGATGATTCCCGTGGGAAGGGCAACAACTGATACATTTTTACAAACAGCCAATAGGGAGGTTGCAACGTTCAGGCTCTTCTTTGCTCAGACACTCAGTAATGCACTTATTATCACATGGAGACGTGATAGTAGTCCACCTTCCTGCTCTCTCCATTCAGTCAGCGACCGTCACACAGGAAGTGAACCCCAGCGGGTCATAGAAACTTGCGCAGGAGAAGAATGACTTTTTTATTTGTAGGCTACGGAAACTTTGAGGAACGAAATAAAAACCGGTATTAACCGGTTACCATTATTTTTAATAAGCATTTCTGTTCCGGAACATAAAAAATAATAAAGTTTCTGGTTTCGTTTCTGTTCCATGTGAAATAGAAAAAGTTCCCGGTTTTCGTTTTCATTCCTTGAACCGGTTCAAAGCCCTGATATATATATATATATATATATATACACACACTGTAGCTACATTATTGAACACAGACATTGACACAACATCTCCGGTTATTTGTTTTAGTTCTTTTGTGAATAAGATCACTGGTACATTAGCCTGATACTCAGTACCCATGAACGAAAGTACCTTTCATAACAATAAAAATGCTCTTTAAAAATAAAAATAAAAAATTCCCAGTGGTTTTAGTGCAAAAGTTTGAGTCACCTTCTTTTTTTTTTCAGACAGACTTTGTTATATATTTCTATTTTATGACTTCTACATTCAGTGGCAGATTTAGAAATTTGGTGGCCCAAGGCAAATTTAGCTAGGGGGCCCTTCAAATCCTTTCTTTTAACAAGGACCTTTAACTATGTGAGAGAGAAGTTTCAGACAAAAATTGTATGCCAAAATACAGAATATTTATTTTTTTAAATGGTTTAATAGTTTGACTGAGAGTATATGTACGAGTGAGTCAGTCATGCCCATTTAATCTATAACTAAAGCTGTAACTACATTGTTAAGTCTGTCACTGGTCTTCAAGAATCGAGAATGTGTATAATCTGTAGATATCTGAAACAGAGAAAATAAACACAAAACATAGTAACAGTTCAACTTTTTTTTCTTGAAATATGATACACAGTATATAAAAAGGATATTTGTTTGAGAAGATAATGATTAAATATCCAGCAGGACTCAAGTAGTTACATAAATCATAGCCTATTGAAATGTACTGTAAAATGATTACCTTCATTTCTTGTCACTGGTCTTCATGCCTCAGAAATGTGTATCACGGGCAATTGCTCTAAGACAACGAGGGAGGCGCAGCCTCCTCTAAAAATGACGAACATCGTGTAGGATGAATTGCGCTAGGCTTATGTTATAGCCGACCTTATAACATTGCTATTTCAGATCCAGAATCATAGAAATATATGTGCTCAACCCAACTACAGTGCGAAATCATTCCCTTATAGCTTTAATGTGTGCGTGAGTTTTTCCCCCTCGTGACAACGCGATGCAGCGCAGCCTCAGTGCACTTCAATGGCATTTGGGAGCTATGCGCTTTTCAATCTCAAAATGCAAGACGGTTATTGGACAAATACTGCGAAAACGCCCGCCCATGGAGTCTCACGGACTCCCAGCCTCAGTGGACTTCAATGGCATTTGGGAGCTATGCGCTTTTCAATCTCAAAATGCAAGACGGTTATTGGACAAATACTGCGAAAATGCCCGCCCACGGAGTCTCACGGACTCCCAGCCTCAGTGGACTTCAATGGCATTCGGGAGCTATGCACTTTTCAATCTCAAAATGCAAGACGGTTATTGGACAAATACTGCGAAAACACCCGCCCACGGAGTCTCACGGACTCCCAGCCTCAATGGACTTCAATGGCATTTGGGAGCTATGCGCTTTTCAATCTCAAAATGCAAGATGGTTATTGGACAAATACTGTGAAAATGCCCGCCTACGGACTCCCAGCCTCACATGGGAGGGACATGGCAAAGCTTTCCGCGAGGAGACTGGTGATTGGTGAAAGCGGCCGGATATTTTCTTTGATTGACAGCTCATTTCAAATATAGACAGGCAGCGGTGAATCTCAGTTCAGTCCCATGCGGATTCGCAAGTGCTGTGGTGTATTGTAAGAGATCAGCTTACATTTCGATTTCATTCATTACATACGGTTTCTACCAGCTTTTTTAGTTTGTATGTATTTTCATTGTAAATAAAGTGTAAATATAGTGTTGTCAAGTTTGCTATCTTAGTTCCAGAAATTTTGTTTATTTGAGTGACTGAACTTGAACTTGAGGGGGCTAGTCAGCTAGCAAGAAAGCTGTGCACGGATGCCAAGCATTGCTGATTTAATTTTGGCGAAGCCATTTGCCAGTCTTCCTTTCGAGGAAAAAATTTAAATTAAAGAGCAGGGTAGACCAACGCCTCAAATTGACTTGGTGAAAAAGGTAGGGAATAATACTCGTTCCTTTCAGCTCTCCTGGTACGAGAAAGTGAATTGGCTAACAGCAAGTGACTCACATCAACAACAGTAAATAGGCTACTTTAGTAATATGTCATGGATGGACCAAAAATATAGAATCTATTTAAAATGTTTATGCTGAGTATATTATATTGGAATATATATTTTCTGGATATGAATTAAACACAGCTACAATTTGGAAAACATTTTTAAACAAAAACACAGCCGAGAACATTTCACACTACAGACCTGGATTAAAAGTGAAGGGTTATCAAAATTGTCAATAAAACATTTCTCAGTCAAAATAAGTAAAATATAGGGAAAGTGTCATTGAATGAAGTGTGTGGCACCCAGCTCTATGTTTGGCTCCCCAAGGTCAGTGCTTGTGCCTATTCCAGAACACTCTGCTGTTACTGCTGAGGTTCCTGACAAAGAGCTGCTTTCAGTAATGATCAATTTTTAAACAACATGCCACAATTTTAAAATATAAAATGTTAAAATATACCCCCCAACACCACCATCATGTATATTGGACAGTAGGCTAATGGGCCAAAAGATCCTGTTATTTCACAGTTTGTGACCCTGCCAACAATCAGCCAGATCAGAGGCAAGAGTATGGGCAAAATTGATGTGTTTTTTCTTTTAAAATCTGGAAATATCGTAACCGACCAGCCTCCCCTGTTTGAAAGACTACCAGCCGCCACTGATGTGTATAATCTGTAGATATCTGGAACAGAGAAAATAAATACAAAACATAGCAAGAGTTTAAAAAAAATCTTGCAATATGATACACAGTCTGTACAAAGTCCATTTCTTTGTGAAGATAATGATTAATTATCCGGTAGGACTCAAGTAGTTACATGAATCACATTGAAATGTACTGTTAAATGATTACCTTCACTTCTTGTCCCTCTCTTTATGCTCTCCTCCTCTCTCTTCTTCTGCTTCTCTCTCCCTGGAATGTTAATGTCTCTCTTGCTTTACTGTCAATGTCTTCCTCCTCAGCAGGCTCCTCCTGCTCCGCTACAACATTCGAGTCAACCGACGGTGTTGACACATTAAAGAAAGTTGTAGGCTTGGGAAGTGCATCATTCTTTGATTTTGCCTCATCCCGCTTCCTCTTTTTCGTAGCACCACTTGGATAGTGGCGCTTCATTTCGCTGATCACAAGTTCAAAACAATTCACCACAGTCGCTATTAGAAGTTCTCTGAATTCACTCACTCAGGTTCAGTTCACATTCGTCTTTCGCGCAATGTTCTCGGACTCGCGTGATCATTGCATGGAATAGTCCATTTCAACACAAACGGGGGGGGGTGTACAAATATTTCATTCCTTTGTATTTTAGTTTTTTGTCTTTGTTTCCGATTTAAACATACAAAATTACAATTTACAAACACAATGGCTTAGGAATGGATCGCTGTCCAAAGGCCCCCAAATCCCCAGCTGATTCGGGAAGGGGCAGCTGGTCTGGGGCCCCTGCTGAATGGGAAAGTTGTAGGGGCCCAAGGCAATTGCCTACCTTCGCCTCTATTGTAAGACCGCCTCTGTCTACATTATCGAATCAGTACAAAAACATTTCAGAGTCCAAACTTTGTTCTCCAGCACAAAATTAAATGTTACAGAAAAAAAAGTTTGTATCTGACCAGCATATTACATAAGAGAGCACTTTTCAGATTAAAAAAGAAATCATAATGAAGGCTGCTGGGTTTTGGTGCAAAATTTAGAAGCGAGTGTGAGAGTCAAAGTGTCCAGAAGAACTGTGGCTGGTTCTGTAAGATGCTCAGTAAAACCTACAGCTCATTTCCCCATAAAACTGCACTCACTGCACCTGAGAGTACTATTTTTTTTTTGAAAGCAAAGGGTTGTCTCACACCAAATACTGACTTTGTTTCATTTATTATGCTTACTGTTTATAGTTTTGTTTTGTTTTTTTTTAAAACGTTGAAACATTTAATTTCATTATTTTTAAGCCATTTTTGGTCTATAGCATTTCTTTACATGTGCCTAAGACTTTTGCACAGTACTGTAACACATCAGCTCTTTCATAGTTCAGGCCTTTTTTTCTGCAAAATACAAATGAAACATTGCTTCTCTTCTGTTCATTCATTTCATATACCTCCATATGGCCACACTGACACACTCCACACCTTTTAGTAAGACACTGTCGTGGGTAGAGGATCATCTGCCTTGTTCCCTTGAGATAATGTAGGGATGTGATGTGGAGTTGTACCACAGGGCCAGAGCTGAGCTTTAACTGATTCAACATGATGTTCTGTTTGATCTTTTCCAGACCTCTGCTTTAACCCCCCTGAAACCGCTACTAACTGTGCATACTGAACACACACACACACACACACACACACACACACACACCTTAGCATAGGGCTCAGGACACAAGCATCTGCTTTTCCAGCTCATACTGTTTATTATTATGCATGCTTATAGCCCAGAGCAAATTTGTGTGTGTGTGTGTGTGTGTGTGTGTGTGTGTGAGAGAGAGAGAATCTCTTTAGTAAGGTTCCTGAATTAGGCTTGCTGTCGAAATTGGAATGATTATATGTACTATTATCTCACCACAATTATTTTCTTTCTTTTCCATCAGGGGATATTGGGGGAGAAACTATATTCTTTTAGCTATTTCTGTTTCTTTTAAATACTTGATCATTTCTGAGGTTTTGTTTTTGAGTAGAGTTTTTATTTCATCCACGGTTGGTTCAGCAACATGCTCTGACATTTTGTTTTTCTCTACTCATGGTATATGAACTGATAGCCTAGTAGTAGAGTAGCCAATCAGAGCATGCAATCGCTCATATCCAGTGAAAGTGGATATAATACAACTACTACTACTACTACTGAGAGCATTTTTACATTACTGTGTTTAATCAATCCAAATTTTCCCAGCACATTTAACATTAGATTATATGCACAAACTAGGAAAAACAGTGTCTTGCAGTATCTGTCCACAGGACTACTTTAAGCCGTACACTCCACAGAGTGGGGCTTTATGGAAGAGTGGCCAGAAAAAAATGTAATTACTGAAGAAAACACATTTGGAGTTTGCCCAACAGCATGTGGCAGACTCCCTACACACATGGAAAAAGATTCTATGGTCAGCTGAGACTGAAATTGAACTTTTGGGCCATCATGGGAAACGCCATGTGTGGTGCAAACCCAACACCCAGAGAACACCATTCCTACAGTGAAGCACGGTGGTGGCAGCATCATGCTGTGGGAATGTCTGCAGGGACAGGAAAGCTGGTCAGGATTGAAGGAAAGATGGATGGCACTAAATACAGTGCCATCCATCTGGAGGAAAACCTGTTTGAGTCGGCCAGGTTTGAGACTGGGACGAAGGTTCACATTCCAGCAGGACAATGACCATAAACATACTGCTAAAGCTACACTGGAGTAGTTTAATGGGAAAATTTAAATGTCTTGGAATGGCCTAATCAAAGCCCAAACCTCAATCCAATTGAGATTCAGTGGCATAACTTGATGATTGCTGTACACCAACGCAACCCATCTAACTTGAAGGAGTTGGAGCAGTTTTGCCTTGAGGAATGGGCAAAAGTCCCAGTGGCTAGATTTGCAAAGCTAATACCTCAAGACATACCCCAAGAAACTTGCAGCTGTAACTGCAGCAAAAGGTGGCTCTACAAAGTATTGACTTTGGTGTGTGTGTGAGAATATCTATGCACACTCCAGATTTCTGTTTTTTTTTCATCTTAATTGTTGTTTGTGTCACAAAAAAACAACAATTTTCACCTTTAAAGTTGTCGGCATGTTGTATAAATTAAATGGTGCTAACCCTCCAAAAATCCATTTTAATTCCAGCTTGTAATGCGACAAAACAGGACAAACACCAAGGGGGATGAATACTTTTGCAAGACAATGGATTTATCTATCTATCTATCTATCTATCTGTTGAATGGGGTTCCTTAGTGTGGTTGTGTGACAGTGATTTTACATGGACCTCAGTTTCTTCTGTGTTTGTGTGTTAAAGAGAGAAAGAATGAGCTCAGTGATGGTAACTGGGAGGAAATGGAAGAATATTCATTTTGAAACGTCCTCCATGTGCGAATGTACAGTCAGGAGAATCTGAGCATGTTATACACACATCTTTGCGAATTTCCACCTGTCTGCCATGTCACTTGTGTGTTATTCAGCCATTATAATGCATTATGTTAGCATTTTGTGTGTGTGTGGGGTTGTGTGTTTTACAAGCCCTCACATCCTGCTTAATTCACAGCACACCTGGTGACATATTTTCCCTCATTTGTACCTCTGTTCCATCGTTTCTTGTGTAGACATCTCCTCTCCATCCATCCCTGCTTCCTGTGCCATCTGAAATTACACAGGTCACAGGAGGAGGAGAGGAGAGACAGCCAGTGCCATAAATACTGAAGAGGGAGGATTGTGAGACATGAAGCCGTGTGTGTGTGTGTGTGTAAGGAGAGAGAGGTAGATACTTGGTAATCTTTGGATTACCATATGTCTCATTCTGAAGGATATAGACCAGCCAATGTTAGCTTGAGTTGCACTTGCTCATCAGCCGCAGTGGATAACAGTGAAATATTATTAGAAATCCATCATCCCTTTTCTGTATCTTTTTTTTCTCTTTGGTTTTGCCTGGGGGGGGGGGGGGGGGGGGGGGGGGTCATTGAGCGACAGTGAGCCTTGAGTATGCTCATTGTAAACCTCTTCATTCTCTTTTTCACTGGAGTGTCTGAGAATATAAGTTATAAGTTGATTAACTTGCAGTAATTAAACTTGTGTTTAATTGTTCCGCAAGTCATTTCTCAGCAAGTCTTTGACAGGTAGTTTGAAAAAAATAATAATCTTCTGAACAATGACCTGTGTTCTGCATTTTTCTTCATACCAGCTCATAACAAGAAATGAGCTAAACAATATGCTGATACCAGCTTCACTCAGAAAGGAAGTGGCCTGTGTTTATCTTCCGCAGTAATGCCGTCTTCCTGCTTTTATGCCACTGGGCCTCTTCTGACAGCCATTGTTCAGCCACAATGGCATAGGACAGCTGTTGGTGTGGTCTCACGCCAGGCATGAAGCTGAACGTGAAAATAGGTAATCATTTAACAGTCAGATCTCTAGGATACAGCAGCTGTAGAAGAAAAAAAAATCATCATGCAGGTTCTCAATTACCAATTAGATGATTGAGAACATACTTATACTGAGTTGATGCAACGAGTGCTTACAATCTGATCACATTACACATCATTTTAAACCACTACAGAATAAAGACATGCCGAATAATCTGTTCTCCCTCTCATTATTGAGCTGTCTTTTTGTAGTTTCTTTGTGGTATTATTTCAGTTCAGCAGTGGCAGTCATTGTGTTACTGCAAGTTGTGGTGGCTTGGTGGGTAGGGCTTTGAGTTTCAGATCGGAAGGTTGTGTGTTCAAATCCCAGCACCACCATGCTGCTATGGTTGGGTTGGATCCTTGAGTATGACCCTTTAGCTCAGTTGTATTCTTCTTAGCCAAATATACTGGATTGTGATATGTAAGATATTAGAGTACTTTACTTTTGGCTCTCATTGACTGTAAATTTTACAGCAAGTTTGTACAATGTGACTTATAACATCACTGTCACCCAGAAGAGGATAGTTTCTCTTTTGTGTCTCAGGGAGTATAAAGATAGACTGATACATTGATCCTTATGGTTCTTTTTATTCTCCCTTATGTGCCTTATTATTTGAGATTTTTGCAAGTATGTTGATCTGTCCATTTGTTTGTTTGTTGGTGCACTAGCATCATCATTTCTTGACAAATCTTCACCAAAATGCACAGGACAACTCACTAGGGTCACACAAAGACATCATTCGTTTTTGTGGGTCAAGGTCAAAGTCACCAAGGTGAAAGCTTTTAAAAATACCTAATCGGCAATAACTTCCGTTCCTTTGTGATTTTCGCAAATATCCTGCTCTGCACAACTTTTCATTTGGATATTTCCTCATTTCATTGCCCTTCATCACCAAGTCATATTCTTGTATACATTGTACATTTGACAAATAAAGCAATTCTGATTACATTACATTTTTGGCAGACACTCTTATCCAGAGCGATGTACAACAAGTAGACGAAGAAGCCAAGCCAAGAAGCCTTTATTTGTCACATGTACACTCAAGCACAGACTTAAGCACATAGTAGAATTTAACGTCTGCGTTTAACCCATCTGAAGCAGTGAACACACACATGCACACACAAGTGAGCAATGAGCACATGCACATACCCAGAGGAGTGGGCAGCTATGCTACAGCACCTGGGGAGCAGTTGGGGGTTAGGTGCCTTGCTCAGTGGAACTTCAGCCCAACCTCAGGTCATGGCTGCCCCATGTTAATCTAGCCACAGGTCTTTGGACTGTGGGGGAAAACAGAGAACCCAGAGGAAACCCACACAGACACAGGGATAACATGCAAACTCCACCCAGAAAGGCCCCTGTCAGCCATTGGGCTCAAACCCAGAACCTTCTTGCTGTGAGGCTACAGTGCTAACCACACAACCAGCACCTGGAGAGCAGTCGGGGGTTAGGCGTCTTGCTCAAGGGCACTTCAACCATGGATTTTTTTTTTTGCTGGTCCAGGGAATCAAACCTGTGACCCTTTGGGCCCAAGGCTGCTTCTCTACCCTTTAATCCATTGTGGATTCTAATGTTCCTTGCCACTGTAACCCCTTGTTTACATATTAGGGATGTATAGCTAAATCTGGATTTCTATACAGCTGCTTTGTGACAATGTCTATTGTTAAAGGTGCTTTCCACAAAAGGAACTACTTGATTTGAATGTTCTTTTATTATGCATGGCCAATAACAGATGCTACTCTGATCCACCCCCTCATTAGATGACAAATGTTATACAACCCTGATTCCAAAAAAGTTGGGACAAAGTACAAATTGTAAATAAAAACAGAATGCAATAATTTACGAATCTCAAAAACTGATATTGTATTCACAATAGAACATAGACAACATATCAAATGTCGAAAGTGAAACATTTTGAAATTTCATGCCAAATATTGGCTCATTTGAAATTTCATGACAGCAACACATCTCAAAAAAGTTGGGACAGGGGCAATAAGAGGCTGGAAAAGTTCAAGGTACAAAAAAGGGACAGCTGGAGGACCAAATTGCATATCATTAGGTCAATTGGCAATAGGTCATTAACATGACTGGGTATAAAAAGAGCATCTTGGAATGGCAGCGGCTCTCAGAAGTAAAGATGGGAAGAGGATCACCAATCCTCCTAATTCTGCCCCGACAAATAGTGGAGCAATATCAGAAAGGAGTTCAAAAGTGTAAAATTGCAAAGAGTTTGAACATATCATCATCTACAGTGCATAATATCATCAAAAGATTCAGAGAATCTGGAAGAATCTCTGTGCATAAGGGTCAAGGCCGGAAAACCATACTGGGTGCCCGTGATCTTCGGGCCCTTAGACGGCACTGCATCACATACAGGCATGCTTCTGTATTGGAAATCACAAAATGGGCTCAGGAATATTTCCAGAGAACATTATCTGTGAACACAATTCACCGTGCCATCTGCCGTTGCCAGCTAAAACTCTATAGTTCAAAGAGGAAGCCGTATCTAAACATGATCCAGAAGCGCAGACGTCTTCTCTGGGCCAAGGCTCATTTAAAATGGACTGTGGCAAAGTGGAAAACTGTTCTGTGGTCAGACGAATCAAAATTTGAAGTTCTTCATGGAAATCAGGGACGCCGTGTCATTCGGACTAAAGAGGAGAAGGACGACCCAAGTTGTTATCAGCGCTCAGTTCAGAAGCCTGCATCTCTAATGGTATGGGGTTGCATTAGTGCGTGTGGCATGGGCAGCTTACACATCTGGAAAGACACCATCAATGCTGAAAGGTATATCCAGGTTCTAGAGCAACATATGCTCCCATCCAGACGACGTCTCTTTCAGGGAAGACCTTGCATTTTCCAACATGACAATGCCAAACCACATACTGCATCAATTACAGCATCATTGGCTGTGTAGAAGAAGGGTCTGGGTACTGACCTGGCCAGCCTGCAGTCCAGATCTTTCATCCATAGAAAACATTTGGCGCATCATAAAACGGAAGATACGACAAAAAAGACCTAAGACAGTTGAGCAACTAGAATCCTACATTAGACAAGAATGGGTTAACATTCCTATCCCTAAACTTGAGCAACTTGTCTCCTCAGTCCCCAGACGTTTACAGACTGTTGTAAAGAGAAAAGGGGATGTCTCACAGTGGTAAACATGGCCTTGTCCCAACTTTTTTGAGATGTGTTGTTGTCATGAAATTTAAAATCACCTATTTTTTCTCTTTAAATGATACATTTTCTCAGTTTAAACATTTGATATGTCATCTATGTTCTATTCTGAATAAAATATGGAATTTTGAAACTTCCACATTCCGTTTTTATTTACAATTTGTACTTTGTCCCAACTTTTTTGGAATCGGGGTTGTATCTTACCTTGTACCTTGTTCAGGTATTCATTCATCTTGTGACGGGTCTGCCTGCTCATAATCTCTTAATTGTTGTTTGATAGACCGTAGGATTCAGCGACATTTAGCTCGATCCAGTGCACAAACCTTCCTCATTGCAATATTGTAATCCTCTCCTAGACACAGCTCAAGATCATTACCCAGCATCTTCAGGATGTTTAGTCTTGGGCATCCAACACCTCTAGAGCCATGGACAGGAACCTAATCTAGCAGGAATTTAGGGAGCCTGCCATCTGACATTTGTGCCACATGCCCAAAGTAAAGGAGACAGCAGTAGATTATGCTGATTCCCAGGCTACAGCAACCAGTTCTCCTTCTTATCTCAAGATTTGAAATGTTATCATGAAACTGTAACTTTAGGATTCTGCACAGACAGTTATGATGGAAGGCATTCAGTTGATGTAACTGCTATTGTTTCAGCACCCAGGTGACACAGCCAGAGAGAAGTGTTATAATAACTCCACACTCATATATTTTGATCTTGGTATCAAGTGATATCCTCCTGTTCTTCCAAATGTTATTGAGTGTGTGGAAAGTGCTTGATGCTAGACCAATCGTGACATTAAGTTCTTTACCAATGGAGCCATTGCTGGAAATAGTGAATCCTAGGTAGCAAAAATTATTGACTTGTTCTACGTGTTCTCCATCAACTTCTATGTCCAGCATCTCGGAGAAGTGATAAGGGCACTGGTTATGGAACTTTCCAATAAGCCTGGTCTTGATCTTGTTTACACCAATTTGCAGGCCAGCTTCCTTACCAAAATTCACAATATGAGTGGTGGTTTCCTGAAGTTCGGCAGCAAAGCTGTCTAGAGCGGCTATGTCATCTGCATAGTCTGTGTCAGTCATGTAAAGAGCCAGATACTGCAAACTCCTATGGTTTTGGAGAAGAAAGCCTCTTGAAACAGATTCCTCCTGAATGGAATTACCCAGTTCAGAACAATGTTGAAGATTGGTGGGGCTTGAATGTTGGCTTGCCCCGTCCTGGCCTTTCCCTCAAACCAGTCTGTTAGCTCAATTCCAACATGCATGGTGCTGACTGTATTGATAAAAAACAAATGTAATTATCCTCACATCATATGTCATTAGCATTATCTCTATTTAGGGTGGCACGGTGGTGTAGTGGTTAGCACCGTCGCATCACAGCAAGAAGGTTCTGGGTTCGAGCCCAGTGGCCAACAGGGGCCTTTCTGTGTGGAGTTTGCATGTTCTCCCTGTGTCTGCGTGGGTCCCCTCCGGGTGCTCTGGTTTCCAACACAGTCCAAAGACATGCAGGTTAGGCTAATTGGTGGCTCTAAACTGACCGTAGGTGTGAATGGTTGTTTGTCTCTATGTGTCAGCACTGTGATGATCTGGCAACTTGTCCAGGGTGTACCCCACCTTTTGCCCATAGTCAGCTGGGCTAGGCTCCAGCTTGCCCTCGACCCTGCACAGGATAAGCGGTGATGGATGGATGGATTATCTCTATTTAAAGAGTATGCAACAGGCTCATTTTTGATGTTATGATTATCTGGTTGTAATTAAAGTGAGGTATCATTTTTTTTTTCCTCCAAATCTCTAAGGATGGGGGTAATGTGCTGTAAAACCACACAGAGGTGAAGCCCAGGGATGGTCTCCCTGCTTCAAAAATTCTCTTTTTTTCTTTTTCCCTTTTCCCTTTATATTCACATACTTTTTTTTGTATTCTCAAACCAGTTGTTCTCTTCTTTCATACCACTTCCAGCACTGTTATCCTCAACACTCATTCAGCCCCACCAATGGCAAAAACAATGATCAGCATAACTTCATCTGATCCCAGCAGGCTGGCGACATCACCACTGAAATACTCCATCAAGCAGATCGATAAAACACTGGGATAATGCCTAGCATCGAGAGAACAAACGGCTGTGTCCCTGTGCATTATTAAACGCCTCAGACCAGGCCTCCTATCTTTAAAGTGGATAAAAAAAGAGGAAAAACTAGGGGGAAAGTGTTGGTCGGAGAGAGAACGAGGGAGAGAGAGCTTAATTGAAGCTTGATTATGGGCCCTTGGGAGGTTACAGTTTATTAATATGTCACTTCCAATAAAGACGCTCTAGCATTTGGATTTGCTGTCGCCTTGGAAACCGCGTTCATTTTTTTTTTCGTTCCTCCCTCGGGTGGAAGGAGAGGTTAGCGACACAAAGATTCCTCTGCTGAGGCTGATCTTTTATACTGCCCCATCTTTTTTTTCCTCTTATGTGAGGAATCGATGCAGCCCTTCTCCCTTTCCCTCCTCATTGTTCCCCAGTTGCCTGAGGAGAAGAAGCGCTTTGTGTTCATCTTTCATTATGGAAATGGATTTGGCACTACTTGCATCTTCTGCAAAATGGATTTGACAAGGAGCAGAGGTGCGGTTAAATATTTAGTATCAACACAACCGCATGAATGCTTATGGGTTCTGATGTCATCAGAGACCCCCCCCCCCCAAAAAAAAAAAAAAAAATTACATTTGCTTGAAAGTAATATATTCCATTATTAAAAAAGAACGAAAGAAAGAAAGAAAACGTGACACTCCAGTGAGAAGTGTTTGTTATTATGCACATTGGATAGCATGTCCACATTAGAGGCAAGAAACAAGGTACTTTTGCGAAGCTATTTCCAATTTCATTCTTGTAGAAAGGCTTATTCCCCTTCATTTTATTCCTGAGTGATGGATCTTCCTATTTATATGATACTTATTATTTTCCTTTGCTTCCCTGTAATTTATATGCAATCCATCATAACCTTCTTTTGTTACATGCTACACCTTAATTACATATCTTGGATATAAGCATGGGGAATGAGAAGCTTAATAGTCTGAGCTCATTGTTTCTGTTACCTGCAGAACATATTTAATGCTCTGCTATATTATGTACTGCTATATAAAAGTGTTTTCATATCTTTAACTGTAGGAAATATAAGCATATGATGCCTTCTCTTTTCCATGGCAGTATTGTAAGATCAGAAATGTCACTCCTGACCTGGCTGGCTCACTACATTTGCATGCAGCCTAATAATCCGTTCATCATTTGATTGATAGCTCAATTAAAATGAAAGAAAAAAAAGCTTCATGTACACAACTAAATCAGGAAAGGGTAAACCTATTGAAGGGAATCCAAATGATTTGCATTCCATCCAAACTGAATGAGGTGGATAATCTGTTTAATAAACCATTAGACAGGAATAACCACCATGTAAACCTTAGAGCCCTTAGGGATGACTGTCCAAATAATATTTCAAATCTGAATGATGTGACAATTTTTTTTCTTACATTTTTCAGTTAGCTTTGTTAAGGCTGAAAATGAAAGCAGAATAATTGAGAACTCTGTACAGGCTGTTTTATACAGAGTGTCACAATTCAAAATTGTCACGCTGTACGAGATGATGACAATAAAATATTGGTTAAATTCTGGTGTACCCTATTCAATATCAGTGCTTCAAGTCAGATTACAATTAAGATTCTCTTAGAATATTCCTACCAGTGGTGGCTCGTCCACAGGGGCAGGTGAGGCACAGCCCTACTATATCAGCTGCTCAACAAAGGCTAATCTGCAACACCAGATAGTTCGAGATGTCGGGGAACTCGACTGAAGGGTAGTTTTCGAGATTGTATGACAAATCCTTCTTTTCCAGACTGTAGGGGTCGATTCCATTGCACATAGCAATCTCCTGAATATATCTAAAGCAAGCAGTGGCTTCTAGATTACCAGCATAAGTAATGAAAAGTTATCACTAGTTGTTTGCACTATGGCAGCCGTTTAGACCACCAGCTATTTCACTTCCGGTAAAACCACTAAGAAAAGTCACATGACTGAAACCCAGCAATTTAGCTCCACAGAGTTATGATTGCACCTAGTGGTCAAAATGGGAATTGCAATAAGCATTAATAGAGGCCCACTGGAGTATGAATCGCACTGCCCCATGTGTGCTTAATTAAGATTCAGGAGAAATGGAGCAGGAGACAGAATAGTTAATGACAGGATCATGTTTTATGCAAAATCAGGGTACTTTATTTTTACAGGGATTTTTGTTTGATAGCAAGTGATTGGAATGAAATCCATATATTTCTGCAAACAAAGGCAAAGTTTAAGTATCGACAAATGACCTATGATGTACAGAACCATTTCGGCTGCAAGATATATTGCATGGATTGTGAGAGGAAACTGTAGATTATGAAGTAGATAATGTTCATCCATCAGAAATGCTTGCACACCATAGTGAACTTGTTTCCCACACAAAGGCAAGGAAAAAAGAAAAAAAAATGTATCTCCATTTTCCAATGCCTGAATTTTTTGGGCTAATTTCGGATTTTTTGTGTTGTTTTTAGATGTACCTAAGCTGGCAACCCTTGCTAATAGTATTAGTGCTTCTGTGTGCATCTCACACATTGGTAACAGGAAACACACCTGCTATATTGAAGATAGTTGAACAAAAGCATCCAGAATCGCTGCTAGACTATAACTAGGATGGCTGTATATTTTTGAGCCTGAACTGGGTTCCTCTAAAAATTTACTCGATAGTAGCTTATCACCTTTCAACTTAATTTTGCTCGAGTTTATGTCATTAATAATATCATCCTGCCTCACCAAAATCTCTGGTCATAAGCCACTCCTGATTCCTACTATTCAATAAAGTTAGATGTGAGCTCTAGCACCAACCATGGTCCAAAATTATTTTTCTATCATTTTTGGTTGTGAAGGTGTTTAATTGGCTGCCAGTGGGCAAATCATTGAAGGGTAGGTAATTTTGGAAAAACAAACAAACAAACAAACAAACAAACAAACAAACAAACAAACAAACAAACAAACAAACAAACAAACAAACAAACAGCAAGAGTAAGGTAAATTTTGAAAGCATCCAGTTGAAAAGTCCCACTCCATTCCTTCAGCACTCCCCCCAAAGCCACTTCTCCAGAACATTTGAACATGCACTGCCTGACTATGGAGCACTTGCATGTGACGTCACAGCCGATCCAGATTGTGACAGACACCATCTTGTCGGTCAAACGCCATATTTCCGCCTTCTACTTCTACTTCTGCTTCTACCTTTTCTTCTGGAAAACCCTACTATATACAATTCTACTACAACGGCTGCGGCTACAAGCTCTCCCTACCTGTGCACGTTTTTTATGTGTATTTTTGCGTGTTGTTCATCTGTACCGGACTTCAATATCCACTACAACCGTATGGACTTACTGGACATTGGTTTCCAGCAGAAAATGACGGTTTGTAGCGATTTCCATCGCATGCACAACATTCCGGACGAGAAAAAAAAACAACATTCCGGATGAGATAGCGAGACCAGCGGGGTCTCCGTGGATTGTTATCGGAAGCAAAGTGAAGGAGGCGGCATCGGGAGCGGAAGCAAAAGCGAGGCTGCAGAGCCGGCCTGTTGACTAAGCTCAGAAAACAGCCACTCAAATCTCCACTGCTAAGCCTCTATCTCTCCAACGCCAGATCCATGGTAAACAAAACGGATGATTTGGAATTACAGCTGGAATTACCTTATTCTATTCTATAATCGGCTGGTCAGTGCAGTACTAGTAATACTTAAGTGACTTACCCATCCAATGCGGATTATTTTCTTGTTTACAAGATGCCACATCTGAGTCGCTGACAAATCCTGAATTTCTGTAAAGATAACTGTGCAGAGATTTATAAGCACGCAGTGCTTCACCACTGAACAGCGAGGGAAAGTTAATGAGGTAATTATACACGTCTGGGTATTCCGCTGGCAGTTCCATATCCACTGACACGGGCGTGAAAACTCCGTCCGGTAAGCCATAAGGGTCACTAATCTGTAGATTGTTTATTTTAGACATATATCTAGTTATCTGTTCATTAGAAAAAAGCCGTGTAGTCCGTCGGTTGAAATTGATCCATTCTGTACACGAGTGCAGCAGTATTCAGCTGTGTTTTTTACCGACAAGATGGCGTCTGTGTACTTTCCGGTCACGTGACTGCAAGATCTCTATTGCTGGTAGATGAGGCCATGTGAGAGGGTGGGGGGGGGATAGTTTGTGTGTCATTTGTCATATCCAGCTACCTCATGTCTCATTCACATGTAAGAAAACAGCTAACATGATCATAATAAATGTAACCAATGAACATGGCTAGTGTTAGTCATCACAGCTGTCTACTAGCTCACTAGCTTTAGTGTCCATCCATTATCAATAACCGCTTATCCTGTGCAGGGTTGCAAGCAAGCTGGAGCCTATCCCAACTGACTATAGGTGAGAGGTGGGGTACACCCTGGACAAGTCGCCAGATCATTGCAGGGCTGAACAAATACTGTAGAGACAAATAACCATTCACACTCACATTCACACCTACGGTCAATTTAGAGCCACCAATTAGCCTAACCTGCATGTCTTTGGACTGTGGGGGAAACCCATGCAGACATGGGGAGAACATGCAAACTCCACACAGAAAGGCCCCCATCAGCCACTGGGCTCAATCCCAGAACCTTCTTGCTGTGAGGCAACAGTGCTAACCACTACACCACTGTGCTGACACTAGCTTTAGCAGTATGTCTGTGATATATATGCCTAACCCTTGGGGAAGACTCTGATCACGTGCAAAGAGTGCTCAGGCAGAGTATACACAGGTAGGAAGGTAGGTAGGCCATTCAATCATTTCATCCAGACCAAATGAAATGACTGGACAGGCTTTTTACAGCCCTGTGACTGCCACGGATGACAGATTTTTTTTCTGTTTTATTGTCAAAGCATTTGATTTATTCTTTGCTGTCAGGCTCTAATGAGAATTTCAAGAAATATAACAAAAAATGCTTCTAAAATAAATGACCTACCCTACCTGTAAGCGACCTGAGGCCGCTGATTTTAACTCACAATGAAAGAATTCTACAACAGTGTAAATAACCCTTCAGATGCTTTGGGCAACTTGTTATACAATATCAAATCTCTCAAGCTTTTAATCTTGCTAATGTTAACACTTCACCTCACTTTGCATCTATTCGTGCATACCTGTGCCTGGAGATGTAAGGAGTTTATTTAGAATACACAATCAGAATGAATTAATTTGATTTGATGAAAGCAAACCATTGCACCTAAGATATATGCTTTTGTCGAGGCTTACACTCAAGACTGTAACATCAGTGTGAAGAGGAAATTACTTCAGCCAAAGTGCAGCTTTACCTTTCTTTTTGAATGTACCTTACTTCTTCAGCCACCTTCCTTTTATTCTCCTTCATAGGGTCAGTGTCAGTTCCAGGCCAGCATAATGGATCCCTGAAGAGCACCTTTTCAGGCTCGAGCAGTCAATCCACACACTGTTAACCTCTGTAAAATTGCTCTAGCAGCAGAACAGGGAGCTGGTGAGATGTTTTATTACCTCCTCCTTCTTCTTCTTCTTCTTCTTCTTCTGATACGTGCACTGTAGTGTAAACATGAACCTTTCCATTAACTTCAAAAAAGGTGTTTGAATAATTGATAGAGATATTTGTTTGACCTGTTCTTGAAACTGGTACAGGCAATCCTGATTGCTACTTGTTTTGGTAAGTTAAATCTTTGAGCATTATCTCAATGATTTGCACATTCTTCTCTCTGCTTAATGAAGGTGATGTTGACTAGTAATGTCTTTCTTCTTTTCATAAGACTACGATTCTGATGGGTGATGTAATTAAATAATATTGGCTGGCTTTTTTATGTGGTATATCAGATATATTGCATTCAGCTTGCATGATATTGAACGAGTTGAAGATGAATTCAATATCATGCTAGCTGAATGGAGTATATCTACTATACCATGAAAAAAAGCATTATTATTATTATTATTATTATTATTATACGCTCTCTTCCAGTTTTTCGATGTCCGCTGATGTGTTTTTCTCTTGTAAATATGCATGAAGAATATCTAATGAGGTTTTGGGAGCCTTTCGGGTGTTCAACGTGTCTTTCTGTTTCCCAGCAAACAAAGAAATGCTTCTGCACATGCACAGGAGAAAATTCTCATTAGATATTGATATCAGCTCCAACGTGTGATGTCATGTGGTCTTGACAACCAGGCAATATCATAAATTATATCCAACGCTCATTCTCCATTGGATAGAGTGATGTAATACATGTAGGATAAGCAATATGCTAACAATATTGCATACTGTCAAACCAAATGAATGAAACCTGCCAGAAGGGAATAGAACACATGTTTTTATTCAATCGAAAAAGTGTCCTGTATGTATAATAATGGTACATAATGTCTCTCTTCTTTCATAAAGTTGTGTAGTCTAAATCAGTGATGTAATGCTTCATCACCCATTTATGTTATACATACCGTACAGTAGATAACTTCACTTCATCAGTCACATGATCATCATCCAATCACATAGCTAAAACACACTCTTGAATGTGAATATACTTGTATAAACTCACGTTTGTCCTACAATAAATTGAGAAACCTCTCTGAACAGCTGTGTCTGTGTCAGTGACTGGTTGCTTCCGGATCAATCCGTGAGGCAGAATCTCTTAGACGGCAGAGGTCTACATTCCTCAATCATACTTTGTCAATTCAACCTCCTTCAATAAAGACAGATCGAAATCTAACAATAATGTTCGAAACACATTGCCACTTGTTCTCATGTTGCCAGTTGACTATTTTATCTCTGTATAACTTGAAATTTTTAACACACAACCTGCCGTTTATTGCATGTAGTGTGCGTGTGTGTTGTGTGTTAAGAAAAAGTGTTCTCAGAATAAGAATAATTGTCATGTAACGTGAGAATTTCTAGCCTGTTAAAACATCTGCATTGGCTCAAAACAGGCAAGATGTTTACTCTGGATTGTTCTGGTATACTCACTGCCAGATGTCTCGCTTGCATCTTCTTTACAGCAGTTCTACTGGAAAGTTTCAGAGGTGAGTTTCAAGTTTGACATTTTCATCATGTTTATTGACACAGCATTCACTGCAAATTAGTGGTCGCAGCTTCCAATGTTCAAGTCAAGTGGGTTTTTTATATGTATTCCCTTATATATAAACCTTGCAGTAGCATGGGATACAAGTCAAGTCAAGTCAAAGTATCTTTCATGCCAGAATCTGGTCTTCCCAGGCAGTCTTCTGTCCCAGTACTAACCAACTCTTTTAGGCGTATGGGTGCAGCGCCGGTTTCAATAGCCCTCGGCCTCTCACCTATACAGCTAGGGTTACAGTGGGGGGCTAAGCATGGGACACAGGGCTGAATAAAGTGCAGTTAGATGACAGTGTGAACATAGTGGATATAAAATGTCTCTGTTATAATGGCAGGTTTTTGTGATGTAAAAAAGTTATACATTTTAAAATAAAGATCTCATCTCATCTCATCATCTGTAGCCGCTTTATCCTGTTCTACAGGGTCGCAGGCAAGCTGGAGCCTATCCCAGCTGACTACGGGCGAAAGGCGGGGTACACCCTGGACAAGTCGCCAGGTCATCACAGGGCTGACACATAGACACAGACAACCATTCACACTCACATTCACACCTACGGCCAATTTAGACTCACCAGTTAACCTAACCTGCATGTCTTTGGACTGTGGGGGAAACCGGAGCACCTGGAGGAAACCCACACGGACACGGGGAGAACATGCAAACTCCGCACAGAAAGGCCCTCGCCGGCCACGGGGCTCGAACCCGGACCTTCTTGCTGTGAGGCGACAGCGCTAACCACTACACCACCGTGCCGCCTAAAATAAAGATAAATCCTTCAATATCTATGTTTTCGCAACCAACAAATATAAATGATTTTTTTTTTTTTTGGGGGGGGGGGGGGGGGGGGGCTGGCTATAAAACTGATGACATGATAAGATGAAAACTTGTACCAGGGAAGCTGCCAAGAGACCTATAGGGGCATGTCACTGAAGTCACAGATTTTTGTTTTTCATGCAGCGTCTGCCATATTGCCAGGCAAACAAAGAAACACAGCCGTGACAGTTAATAATGAAAATCGTGACAACTGCAATCAGTACAATCTCTTGGGAACAATTAAAATTTAAATTATACCAGCAGATCACATTGCATCCAAAATCTGAAACATGCAGGCATCACAGATCCATATAATTTACCTACAAATGTGTTTATTCAGCTTGAAAAGTGTATGGCAAGACAGCTACTGGATTTGGGACACTACAACATCCTGAACTATTTAGTATTTGGGATTTCTAAATACACTTGAGAAAAGTACAGATGCCTACCAATATTTCGAGGCAGCTTTCGTGCAAGCCGGAATGTTATGAGAAATTCCTGATTAAAAAAGTACCTTATTATGACAAAGGTAAGTTCAAACATGGACTTTTAATAGTAATAAACAAGCCAGGGCCAAGATCTAGCATATTTATGGTGTTTAGCTGAGTCTGCATTATCACTACAGAACAAACATGCTGCAAGTCTCGCCAAGCTTTAGGTCTAATAAAATATATCACATCCAAAGCCCACATCCAGATATAGATGTTAATGTTCATACATTTACCATTTGGCATGTTTTTTTTTTTGTATTGCAGTAGAATTGCTAAGTGTGACACACTTGGATATGTATCAGTAGACTGTACTTAGTCATGTCAGAACATGCAAGCAGTTAAAAACTTTATTATTTAGACCAAAGTTCTGTCCATGTTACTCCAACTTACAGACTTGTTGAACATTAACTTGAGTACACCGAAGCTAGATCTAGATCTAATGGATTTTTATAACGGAATGGCCTCGAGATAGAAAAATTGTTAGGAGAAATAACAGGTGCACAGAGCTTTCATACTAACCTGATATAAAATGTTCTCCACACACACGGGAATACTTTATCATCCAGTCTTCCCGTTTAACTCAAGCTTGCCATTTTTTTTCATCTTTCTGGGTTCACTGGGAAGCAGTGAAAAGTTAAACCAGGCTTATCTCCACCTCTGTTATTACATCCAAAAGCACTACAGGTCTCTGGCATTGTTCTCGTCTCGTCTTCTTCCGCTTATCCAGGACCGGGTCGCGGAGGCAGCAGTCTAAGCATGGAAGCCCAAACTTCCCTTTCCCCAGACACCTCGGCCAGCTCCTCGGGAAGAACACCGAGGCGTTCCCAGGCCAGCCGAGAGACATAGTCCCTCCAGCGTGTCCTGGGTCTTCCCCGGGGCCTCCTCCCGGGGGGACATGCCTGGAACACCTCCCCAGGGAGGCGTCCAGGAGGCATCCGAAAAAGATGCCCGAGCCACCTCAGCTGGTTCCTCTCGATGTGGAGGAGCAGCGGCTCTACTCCGAGCTCCTCCCGAGTGACTGTGCTTCTCACCCTATCTCTAAGGGAGCGCCCAGCCACCCTGCGAAGGAAACTCATTTCAGCCGCTTGTATCCGCGATCTTGTTCTTTCTGTCATTACCCAAAGCTCATGACCATAGGTGAGAGTCGGAACGTAGATCGACCGGTAAATTGAGAGCTTCGCCTTTTGGCTCAGCTCCTTCTTCACCACGACGGACCGGTAAAGCGACCGCATCACTGCGGAGGCTGCACCGATCCGCCTGTCGATCTCACGCTCCATCCTTCCCTCACTCGTGAACAAGATCCCGAGATACTTAAACTCCTCCACTTGAGGCAGGACTTCTCCACCAACCTGGAGAGGGCAAGCCACCCTTTTCCGGTCGAGAACCATGGCCTCGGACTTGGAGGTGCTGATTCTCATCCCAGCCGCTTCACACTCGACTGCAAACCGCCCCAGTGCATGCTGAAGGTCCTGGTTTGAAGAAGCCAACAGGACAACATCATCCGCAAAAAGCAGAGATGAAATCCTGTGGTTCCCAAACAGGATTCCTTCCGGCCCCTGGCTGCGCCTAGAAATTCTGTCCATAAAAATTATGAACAGAACCGGTGACAAAGGGCAGCCCTGACGGAGTCCAACATGCACTGGGAACAGGTCTGACTTACTGCCGGCAATGCGAACCAGACTCCTGCTCCGTTCGTACAGGGACCGGACAGCCCTTAGCAAAGAGCCCCGAACCCCATACTCCCGAAGCACCCCCCACAGAATACCACGGGGGACACGGTCGAATGCCTTCTCCAGATCCACAAAGCACATGTGGACTGGTTGGGCAAACTCCCATGAACCCTCGAGCACCCTATGAAGGGTATAGAGCTGGTCCAGTGTTCCGCGACCAGGACGAAAACCGCATTGTTCCTCCTGGATCCGAGGTTCGACTATCGGTCGAATTCTCCTCTCCAGTACCCTGGAGTAAACTTTCCCTGGGAGGCTGAGAAGTGTGATTCCCCTATAATTGGAGCACACTCTCCGGTCCCCTTTCTTAAAAAGAGGGACCACCACCCCAGTCTGCCACTCCAGAGGCACTGTCCCCGACCGCCACGCGATGTTGCAGAGGCGTGTCAACCAAGACAGCCCCACAACATCCAGAGACTTGAGATACTCAGGGCGGATCTCATCCACCCCCGGTGCCTTGCCACCGAGGAGCTTGCAAACCACCTCAGTGACTTCGGCTTGGGTAATGGACGAGTCCACCTCTGAGTCATCAGCCTCAGTCTCCTCAGTGGAAGACATGACGGTGGGATTGAGGAGATCCTCAAAGTATTCCTTCCACCGCCCGACAATGTCCCCAGTCGAGGTCAACAGCTCCCCACCCGCACTGTAAACAGTGTTGGCAGAGTACTGCTTCCCCCTCCTGAGGCGCCGGACGGTTTGCCAGAATTTCTTCGAGGCCGACCGATAGTCCTTCTCCATGGCCTCCCCGAACTCCTCCCAGTTCCGAGTTTTTGCCTCCGCAACTGCCCGAGCTGCAGCACGCCTGGCCTGCCGATACCCGTCGGCTGCCTCAGGAGTCCCGGAGGTCAACATGGCCCGATAGGACTCCTTCTTCAGCTTGACGGCATCCCTTACTTCCGGTGTCCACCACCGGGTTCGGGGATTGCCGCCACGACAGGCACCGGAGACCTTGCGGCCACAGCTCCGAACAGCTGCGTCCACAATGGAGGTAGAGAACATGGTCCACTCAGACTCAATGTCCCCCGCCTCCCTCGGAAGCTGGGAAAAGCTCTCCCGGAGGTGGGAGTTAAAGACCTCCCCAACAGAGTGCTCGGCCAGACGTTCCCAGCAGACCCTCACCATACGTTTGGGCCTGCCAGGTCTGTCCAGCTTCCTCCTCCGCCAGCGGATCCAACTCACCACCAGGTGGTGATCAGTTGACAACTCAGCCCCTCTCTTCACCCGAGTGTCCAAGACATAGGGTCGGAGATCAGATGACACGACTACAAAGTCGATCATCGACCTCCGACCTAAGGTGTCCTGGTGCCACGTGCACTTATGGACACCCCTATGCTCGAACATGGTGTTCGTTATGGACAAACTGTGACTAGCACAGAAGTCCAATAACAAAACACCACTCGGGTTCAGATCGGGGAGGCCGTTCCTCCCAACCACGCCCCTCCAGGTGTCACTGTCATCGCCCACGTGAGCATTGAAGTCCCCCAGTAGCACAATGGAGTCCCCAGTCTGAGCACCCCTCAGTACCTCTCCCAGGGACTCCAAGAAGGCCGGATACTCTATACTGCTATTTGGCCCGTAGGCACAAACAACAGCAAGAGCCCTCTCCCCAATCCGAAGGCGCAGAGAGGCGACCCTCTCGTTCACTGGGGTAAACTCCAACACATGGCGGCTGAGCTGGGGAGCTATAAGGAAGCCCACACCAGCCCGCCGCCGCTCACCATGGGCGACTCCAGAGAAGTGGAAAGTCCAGCCCCTCTCGAGGAGCTGGGTTCCAGAGCCCAAGCTGTGCGTGGAGGTGAGCCCGACTATCTCTAGCCGGTACCTCTCAACCTCCCGCACAAGCTCAGGCTCCTTCCCCCCCAGCGAAGTGACATTCCATGTCCCAACAGCCAGCCGCTGTGTCCGGGGGTCAGGTCGTCGAGGCCCCTGCCTTCGACTGCCACCCAATCCACACTGCACCAAACCCCTACTGCTACCTCTGTGGGTGGTGAACCCACAGGAGGTCGGGCCCACGTCGCCTCTTCGGGCTGAGCCCGGCCGGGCCCCATGGGCAAAGGCCCGACCACCAAGCACTCGCATACGAGCCCCAACCCCGGGCCTGGCTCCAGGGTGGGGCCCCGGCTGCGTCCTACCGGGCGACGTCACGGTCCTGGATTTTTTCTCCATAGGGGTTTTTTGGTGAACTGCTCTTGGTCTGGCCTGTCACCTAGGACCTGTCTGCCTTGGGAAACCCTAACAGGGGCATAATGCCCCCGACAACATAGCTCCTAGGATCATTCAAGCACACAAACCCCTCCACCACAATAAGGTGGCAGTTCTAGGAGGGGTGGCATTGTTCTTTTAGATATAACTGTTAAAAGTTTATCTGTAGATGTTTACTGAATTGGGCTTACAATCACTTGTGTACACTTGTGCCGGTTGTTGTCAAACACAAAGCTTGGCCAGCAACATGGCCGTATAAACAAATCAGCAGTTATGATGACATCATGTGAAAGGCCATAGCACTCCCCTAGATGTGAAAACAATTTCTTGTATTCTTCACAGATCTGGATTATGGCGTAGAGCGGCTAAATGGAAGCCCTTTCTCATGGTAGACTCTTCCACCATACTGTATTACTTATACAAAGTAATAACAAATTCATAATTATGGGGAAGGGTGTGCACACTAATGCACGCAGCTTTTTGTTTTTCTTTTTCTTTTCCCCCTGAAACATTTCTATACTGCAACCCTGCTATAATGAATTCCTTGGGAGATGTCCAAAGAGTTTGTTTTACCGAAGAGTTCATAATACTGAAATGGACCCACTTATCACACCAAACACTAACTCTTACCTAAAACAAGACCAGCTGTGCTTAATTTATATTTACACTTAATTCACTTACATGATTATGAAGTAAAGGAAATAAGTCACTCTTGAGTAAAGGAAATAAGACACACTCACCATCGTTTACTTGCCTTATTTTCTTTCTTTTCAGCCCATCATGCAGATTGCAGTGATGGACGAAGTCTCAGAGCTCTATTTCTTTTGCTTTAAAAGTTGAAATTGACTTTTTCAGGATGCCATATTCTTTAGACAAATTCATTGCATTCTCACCACGCTTTAGGATACGTTTGTCTCTGACGGACAGTATCGGATGTTTACAAGTAACCATGACAACAGTGCTTACAGAATAAAGACTCGAGTTAAACTGCTTTTAGCTTGTAAAATAATGTCCTTTGAATGGATTTTTTTAAGTCAGTGATTGCTGTTGTCGATAATCGTTCATGATCGACACCTCATCATCTCTAGCCGCTTTATCCTGTTCTACAGGGTCGCAGGCAAGCTGGAGCCTATCCCAGCTGACTATGGGCAAAAGGCGGGGTACACCCTGGACAAGTCGCCAGGTCATCACAGGGCTGACACATAGACACAGACAACCATTCACGCCTACAGTCAATTTAGAGTCACCAGTTTACCTAACCTGCATGTCTTTGGACTGTGGGGGAAACCGGAGCACCCGGAGGAAACCCACGCGGACACGGGGAGAACATGCAAACTCCACACAGAAAGGCCCTTGCCGGCCACGGGGCTCGAACCCAGACCTTCTTGCTGTGAGGCAACAGTGCTAACTGCTACACCACTGTGCCACCCCTGATCAACACCTGAGTGAGGTAAATTAAGCCTTTGTTTTATGGTGTTGATGCGTATTGACAAATTGACTGCAGACTTGATTACTTACTGTTGTCTCTGGGGGAAGAGTAGTGAGTGCATGGCTCAGTGATGTATTTTTGAGGACTCCAACTTATTGTCACTAAAGGCGGGGACACAAACTAAGTTCATTATATGCAAAAGTTTGTAGTAGAAGAGTTTGTTAGAGGCTTGCAGTGTATTGCAGGGCGGCATGGTGGTGTAGTGGTTAGTTTTGCTTAAAGGACTGTCTTTGATATCTCAAAAGATTTGTTGTGGATTCGCACTTGTGGTTCATGTAGGTACTACATTAGAAGAAACCACTGTCTTCAGAGAAACAATACAAGACAGAAAGTGACATGAGGTTGGTTTGTTTTTTTTTCTTCCCATTTCAGAATCAAAAAAACAACAACAACAAACACCTGGATTTGAACTCAAAACTTCTAACAACTAAGCAGCTTATTTATTTATTTATTTATTTATTTATTTTAATTGTACTAGTTGGGACTAAGGAGTTATGGGGTGCCATAATGAAGAATAAATATGTGAAATATGAAAAAAAAGAATAAGAAAAAAATTAAAAAGAAAAAGGAAAAAAATTAAATTAAATGCAGAAATTACACACACACACACACACACACACACACACACACACACACACACACACACACACACACATATATTAGATTAGAGATTAGATTAGATAAAACTTTATTGATCCCTTTGGGCAGGTTCCCTCAGGGAAATTAAGATTCCAGCAGCATCATTACAGATAAACAGAGAAAAGAAATAGAGAAAAACTTCTAGATAAATTAGTATTTACATATACAAATATAAAAAAAATAAGATATGGGGAGGGCGGCACGGTGGTGTAGTGGTTAGCGCTGTCGCCTCACAGCAAAAAGGTCCGGGTTCGAGCCCCGTGGCCGGCGAGGGCCTTTCTGTGCGGAGTTTGCATGTTCTCCCCATGTCCGCGTGGGTTTCCTCCGGGTGCTCCGGTTTCCCCCACAGTCCAAAGACATGCAGGTTAGGTTAACTGGTGACTCTAAATTGACCGTAGGTGTGAGTGTGAATGATTGTCTGTGTCTATGTGTCAGCCCTGTGATGACCTGGCGACTTGTCCAGGGTGTACCCCGCCTTTCGCCTGTAGTCAGCTGGGATAGGCTCCAGCTTGCCTGCGACCCTGTAGAACAGAATAAAGTGGCTAGAGATAATGAGATGAGATGAGAAGATATGGGGAAGAGAGGAAAGGGGGAGGGGGGAAAGGGGGGAGAAGTGGGTTAGGGTAAGTGTGTGTGTGTGTGGGGGAGCAGGAAAGATATTGCACTTTATATTGCACATTGTCCGGTATTGCTTATTCTTAGGCTAGGCTACTGCTCCTTCCCATCCTCTGTCCTCCTGTTACCCCTCCTCCCCCCCAGAGAGGAGTTGTACAGTCTGATGGCGTGAGGGACAAAGGAGTTTTTAAGTCTGTTCGTCCTGCACTTGGGAAGGAGCATTCTGTCACTGAACAGGCTCCTCTGGTTGCTGATGACGGTGTGCAGAGGGTGACTGGCATCGTCCATGATGTTCAATAGTTTGTCCATAGACCTCTTCTCTGCCACCGTCACCAGAGAGTCCAGCTTCATGCCGACCACAGAGCTGGCCCGCCTGATCAGTTTGTCCAGCCTGGATGTGTCCTTCTTGGATGTGCTGCCCCCCCAGCACACCACGGTGTAAAACAGGACACTGGTGACCACAGACTGATAGAACATCCACAGGAGTTTCCTGCAGATGTTAAAGGACCGCAGCCTCCTAAGGAAGTACAGCCTGCTCTTTAACTTCCTATATAAGTGATTGGTGTTGCAAGTCCAGTCCAGTTTGCTGTCCAGGCACAGCCCGAGGTACTTGTAGGAATCCACAGCCTCCAACTCAACTCCCTCAATCAGAACTGGTCATGACCTTAGTCTGGACCTCCCAAAGTCAATGACCAGCTCCTTGGTCTTCGAGGTGTTGAGCTGCAGATGGTTCCTGTTGCACCACACAGCAAAGTCCCTCACCAGGCTCCTATACTGCTCCTCTTTGTCGTCACTGATACATCCAACGATGGCTGTGTCATCGGCAAACATCTGAATGTGACACAGCTCCGAGTTGTAGCAGAAGTCCGCGGTGTACAGGGTGAAGAGAAGAGGGGCCAGCACTGTGCCCTGGGGTGCTCCAGTGCTGCTAATTACAGTGTCAGATGTGATGTTCTTCAGCCTGATGTACTGCAGCCTGTCAGTGAGGTAGCTGGAGATCCAGGTGACCAGGCAGGGGTCCACTCGCATCCTGTTCAGTTTGTCCTGAAGCAGTAGGGGCTGGATGGTGTTGAAGGCACTCGAGAAGTCCAAGAAGAGGATCCTCACTGTGCCATTTCCCTTATCCAGATGCGAGTGGGCTCGGTGTAACAGGTAGAGGATGGCATCTTCCACACCAACACCTGCAGACAGTCCTGGGCATGTTGTACCTGGGGTCTGAGGAGGCTGAGGAAGAGCCACTCCAAAGTCTTCATCAGATGTGAAGTGAGCGCTATCTATCTATCTATCTATCTATCTATCTATCTATCTATCTATCTATCTATCTATCTATCTATCTATCTATGAATATAAAGGAACAGGAAAATAATGTAGAAATAAAACTAAAAATAAGAAAATAAATGCTTTTTTTTATTGCTTTTGCTATTCCCTATTGTCCCCCCCCCCCTTTTGTTTTGTCTTTATTTCCAATTGCATTTTCATTTCCTTGGAGGGAGGTCTCTTTTATTTATTTATTTATTTATTTATTTATTTATACATATCTATTCTTTTTATGGCACTCCTGTGGCTCCATATGGGGCGATATTATTTGATATGTATTCATGAATGAATGAATAAATAAATAAATACTTATGCTTGCTGATTACAGACCTACATCTAAATTTATATCCAAATTTCTCTCAAGTTGTTTTGTGTCTCTCGTTAAAAGTGCTTTATCAATCAAATTGAATCCAGTTGTATTGAATTTTTTTTTTCAGGCATTGGCTGAAGAAATGCACATTAAAAAGCAAGTTAAAATGAAATATCTTCCCAAAATGCAGTTAAAGCTTGATTTAAAAAAAATAATGTGTTTGTAACATATTAATATAGCATTACAGAATGTAAACTTGCTCACATAAAACCATAAATAATTAAATACGGAAATTAAATAAGTAGACCTGAGAGTTTAGCACACCTAAATATGTTTTATACGAGTGTCTTTTTATATCCAAATATAAATTATTTTGTTTGTTGTAAATTTGGTAATATTGTTCAATGAATTTGAGTGAATCATTAACTTGGTTGATCTGAGAACTTTAGGTGTTTTGAGACTTAAGCAGACTCCGCTCTTTCATTTCCATCTTATCTCTTTGCAGTTTAGGCGAAATTATAAAGATAATACAGAGATCTCTTTAGACCCCCCCCCCCCCCCCCCCCCCCAATGTGTCTGGTTCAGGATGAGACACTTGGCAATGTTTCCTCTGTGCACAGATTAGGAGCACTAAGTAACACATTATTTTTTTATTATCTTATAAATACAGGAAGTAACAATTCTACTATCC
The DNA here is from genome assembly GCF_027579695.1 of Neoarius graeffei. Classification (NCBI taxonomy): domain Eukaryota; kingdom Metazoa; phylum Chordata; class Actinopteri; order Siluriformes; family Ariidae; genus Neoarius; species Neoarius graeffei. The sequence goes on along the minus strand of NC_083577.1, from coordinate 26,084,121 downwards.
TACTAGATTAAAGACACTTGATTATCACTTCATTGTTCACTACTTCTGCAATCATTTAGTCAAACCCTTTTGTTCTACGTTATGTGGGGGAAAAATAAATAAATAAAAAACACCCAGCTATCTGGAATTTAAATTTTCCACTGCGTGCTCATCACTGAGATTGCCTGTTGTGCTTGAATGACTTCTAATGGTATTTTTTTTCCCTGAACGGCGTGTCCCAGAAGTGTTTTGTTAGTGGCGTGTAATCCTTTAATAAGCGAGAGCCTATTTCACGTTTCTAAAATAGAAATCACAGTGGCCTCTATATATAGAAAATGAGAAAATCAGTATTTGTGGGACATTAAAATGTGAATGTTTTCCATCTGGATGGGTGGGAAAGATAGGTGAACTGGATGGCAAAGCTAGTGTGGGTTGGACAAGGGTTGTGCTGTGTGTATGGGGTGGGGTGGGAGAGGAGGTATGTTTTTTATAGCTTGGTACGGATCAACTGTCCTGACAGGGAAAGGAATATCTGATAGTTTTGACTTTTTGGGGACATTTGTCTGGTTCCCATGAGGAAAAGGCTTTCACAGTGCAAGCCTCTGGACATGTTGGCACATAAGCATTCAATTACAATGTAGAGTCAAGTAAATAAATACAGAAAAGATCTTACATCTTAGATACGGATGTGCATATCTGTGTGTGTGTGTGTGTGTGTGTGTGTGTGTGTGTTTTGCATGCTTTTATCTGGGTGCACCAGACATGTTGGAAGTGCCTTATTACCACTGGCTACTGGCACTGAGCTCACTTCCTGTGTCGGGGCCACAGTACCTATATATAATCCCATGGGGAATTTCTCCAACAGGAAGTTTCACAATGGCTATTCCATTAGCTCCCATTAAGCCGCACCTGTCTGCCAAAGCAAGCAACCAGCAGCATTTCCTCTCTCAGTCTATACGAGAACAGCCAGTGCATTGGGAATTCACAGGGGAAGCATCCAGGCCTATATTAGTAGCTGACGTTCAGGGCCTTTGAGGCCCTTCATCAGGAGGAATGATTAGTGTAAAATCACCTGCATGTGTGTGTATATATATATATATATATATATATACATATAGTGTGTGTGTGTGTGTGTGTGTGTGTGTGTAAGGTGTGAGAGGTAATGCTGGTTCAGCAGGAACAGGAAGGAAGTGTAGGCTTGGGGGAGTAAATCGTTATAGATTGTGCTGACCGATGAAATTGCTTTAAGACTAGTGTTTCCACCAACAGAGAATTCGAGGCTGCAAATGACAGGTCGACTACACACACACACACACACACACACACACACACAGAATCACAGCAACAGCATTAGTCATTCTTCCCACCTCCAGAGCTGCCAAGCACTAATGGTCAGAATGAACAAAAAAGTTTCCTAATTTCTAGTTTTTATTGGCAAGCTTTACAATTGTGTGTGTGTGTGTGTGCATACCTCATTAGTACGACTTCAAATTTATCGGTGTGGTATCTCAATTTAGTAGGTGTATCATTAGGAGTAGCTGTAGGTCCAGACTGGATGGAGCTGCATATGCACAACAGGTGCTGGATTAGCGTCAGGAAGAACAGAGCATATGCTCGTGTTGCCATGGCAAAGGCAGCCTTCACACAGCACAGTGGAATCAGTGACTACGAAAATACAGATTCTTGTTGCTACTTATCAAAATCATCAAAATTACAAGTTCGCCTTTTTTACGTGAATCAATAAAAATTGGAATAATTTAATAACTTATAAAGGGAACACAGTATTATTTGTGCAGTCAATTGGGTATCTGGAGCCTATCAAGCCACCGAATCTGAAATAAGACGACCCAGTGAGTTTGTTTTGTGCTCCTGTTTCAGAAAACGTGCTTCAACAAGCCGTTCAGATTTGACTCCTGTTTCTATGTCACAAGCGGAGCTCGTTCGAATAATCCCGCCCCCTCATCTGAGTATCTCCACTCATGTATTGAGAACTGCTTTTGTGAATTAATATTCATGAAAATCTGCTACCTGATTGGTCAGTTGAAGAGGGGGGTGGGGTGAAGAGTGACTCATTATCATTTCAAGGAACAGGCACTCAAATGAGCTGTTTTGAACAGGGCTGTTTAGACAGGGGGAGAAGGGAGCTGGGGTGCTTTATCCTTGTGGTATTTTGACCAAAGCCTGTCACAGACATTTCATGAAGATCTCAGGGAACTGAATCAACTTGTGCTAAACGGGTGTAATCTTTCAAGTTTAAAAGCAAGTGTTCATTTATTTAAATAATGGATAACACTTTAATTTTTCAAGTCCCCTTGACTAATTTTTTATCGCACTCAACATTCATTATTGATATTCATTTAAAGTAACATATAAGGTATTTAAAAGTTAATTTACCTCAGTGTTTCTTCCATACAGCATGCAGGATTACATATAAATTCACATGAATTAGGATTAACACACACATATATATATATATATATATATATATATATATATATATATATATATATATATACACACGACAAACACCAAGGGGGTTGAATACTTTTTCAAGACACTGCATGTACGGTATATATAAACATGTTTATACAGTGCCTTGCAAAAGTATTCATCCTCCTTGGTTTTTGTCCTGTTTTGTCACATTGCAAGCTGGAATTAAATGGATTTTTGGGGGGTTAGCAGCATTTGACTGACACAACATGCCAACCACTTTAAAGGTGCATTTTATTATTATTAGGCGGCACGGTGGTGTAGTGGTTAGCGCTGTCGCCTCACAGCAAGAAGGTCCTGGGTTTGAGCCCCGTGGCCGGCGAGGGCCTTTCTGTGCGGAGTTTGCATGTTCTCCCCGTGTCTGCGTGGGTTTCCTCCGGGTGCTCCGGTTTCCCCCACAGTCCAAAGACATGCAGGTTAGGTTAACTGGTGACTCTAAATTGACCGTAGGTGTGAATGTGAGTGTGAATGGTTGTCTGTGTCTATGTGTCAGCCCTGTGATGACCTGGCGACTTGTCCAGGGTGTACCCCGCCTTTCGCCCGTAGTCAGCTGGGATAGGCTCCAGCTTGCCTGCGACCCTGTAGAAGGATAAAGCGGCTAGAGATAATGAGATGAGATGAGATACTATTTTATTTATCTGTTTATTTATTGATTGTGCCAGGCAAACAAACCTCTCCTGGTAGCACTTATGATGAATATAAGAAAGATCTCATCTCATCTCATTATCTCTAGCCGCTTTATCCTGTTCTACAGGGTCGCAGGCAAGCTGGAGCCTATCCCAGCTGACTGTGGGCAAGAGGCGGGGTACACCCTGGACAAGTCACCAGGTCATCACAGGGCTGACACATAGACACAGACAACCATTCACACCTATGGTCAATTTAGAGTCACCAGTTAACCTAACCTGCATGTCTTTGGACTGTGGGGGAAACTGGAGCACCCAGAGGAAACCCACACGGACAAATGCAAACTCCGCACAGAGAGGCCCTCGCCAGCCACGGGGCTCGAACCCAGACCTTCTTGCTGTGAGGTGACAGCGCTAACCACTACACCACCGTGCCGACCTATAAGAAAGATATCGGGGAAAAAATAGGTACCCTATGGGTACATGTGGCTACTGCTTATAAATAAAAGTGTTTTCTGATCCCATGTCCATACAGTAAATAGAGCATATATTTACTCTATGAGGCAGTTGCCACAAAAATGAAGCGTAATCCAAAAATGAGCAATTTAAAAATCACAGAAGTAAAATATACCAAGTGTGTGTACTTTATATTATTCTACTCTTACCTCTTACAGTTTTCAAAACTGAAACCTCTGAACCAAGGCTGACATACACACACTGTTGCCATGACCCAAACTCTTATTTCCCAGAAATGGCCTGGCACTAGAGCTCAGTGGAACGCACTTTCCTTCTGTAATAAGCATAAACATGTCTGAAAGCGATTTCTTTAGTCGAGTCCATTTATTTCAAATGGTGAACCGAATTGTATACACTCACCAGCCATTTTAATCAGATCACGTGTATGTGCATGCACAGTGCGTGATTGTTACACTCTTACATTCTTACAGCATGATGACATAGTGACCAGCGTCTCTATATGAGGCAGTAGCCACAACAAAAATGATTTTGACCTTTTTGGTGACCTTGACCGGATGACCATCAAAATGTTGGAGGTTCTATTTGAGACCAATGCCCATCTATCCTGAAAGTTTCATGAAGATTGATCCAGACGTTTTCCCGTAATATCATTAACAAAGAAACAAACAAACCCCGCCTAAAATAATACCTCGCCCCCTGGTGGACTCTGTCTCGGGTGAGGTAATTAAGATGAAAAAACAGAAATCTGGAGTGTGCATAGGTATTCACCCCCCAAAGTTGATACTTTATAGAGCCACCTTTTGCTCCAATTCCAGCTGCAAATCTCTTGGGGTATGTCTCTATTAGCTTAGCACATCTAGCAACTGGGATTTTTGACCATTCCTTAAAGCAAAACTGCTCCAACTCCTTCAAGTTAGATGATTTGCGTTGGTGTACAGCAATCTTCAAATTATGCCACAGATTCTCAATTGGATTGAGGTCTGGGCTTTGATTAGGCCATTCCAAGACATTTAAATGTTTCCCTTTAAACCACTCCAGTGTAGTTTTAGCAGTCTGCTTAGGGTCATTGTCCTGCTGGAATGTGAACCTTCGTCCCAGTCTCAAACCTCTGGCCGACTCAAGCAGGTTTTCCTCCAGAATTGCCCTGTATTTAGTGCCGTCCATCTTTACTTCAGTCCTGACCAGCTTTCCTGTCTCTGCAGATGAAAAATATCCCCACACCATGATGCCGCCACCACCATGCTTCACTGTAGAAATGGTGTTCTCAGGGTGTTGGGTTTGAACCACACATGGCATTTCCTATGATGGCCAAAAAGATCAATTTTAGTCTCACTTGACCAGAGAATCTTCTTCCATGTGCTTGGGGAGTCTGCCACATGCTGTTGGGCAAACTCCAAACGTGTTTTCTTAAGCAATAACTATTTTCTGGCCACTCTTCCATAAAGCCCCGCTCTGTTGAGTGTATGGCTTAAAGTGGTCCAATGGACAGATACTTCCATCTCCACTGTGGATCTTTGCAGCTCCTTCAGTGTTATATTTGGTGTCTTTGTTGCATCTCTGATTAATGCCCTCCTTGCCTGTTCTGTGAGTTTTGGTGGGCGGCCTTCTCTTGTCAGGTTTGTAGTGGTGCCATGTTTTTTCCATTTTGCTATAATGGATTTAATGGTGCTCTGTGGGATATTCAAAGTTTGGGATATTTTTTATAACCCAACCCTGATCTATACTTCTCCACAACTTTGTCTCTGACCTGTTTGGAGCCTCCTTGGTTTTCATGTTGCTTTCTAAGTAGTGTTACAGAGTCAGGGTCCTTCCAGAACAGGTTGATATATACAGACATCATGTGACAGATCATGTGACACTCTGATTGCACACAGGTGGATCTTAATCAACTAATTATGTGACTTATGAAGTGAATTGGGGCGGCACGGTGGCGTAGTGGTTAGCGCTGTCACCTCACAGCCTAGAAGGTCCGGGTTCGAGCCCCGTGGCCGGCAAGGGCCTTTCTGTGCAGAGTTTGCATGTTGTCCGCGTGGGTTTCCTCCGGGTGCTCCGGTTTCCCCCACAGTCCAAAGACATGCAGGTTAGGTTAACTGGTGGCTCTAAATTGACCGTAGGTGTGAATGTGAGTGTGAATGGTTGTCTGTGTCTATGTGTCAGCCCTGTGATGACCTGGTGACTTGTCCAGGGTGTACCCTGCCTTTCGCCCGTAGCCAGCTGGGATAGGCTCCAGCTTGCCTGCGACCCTGTAGAACAGGATAAAGCGGCTACAGATGATGAGATGAGATGAAGTGAATTGGTTGAACCAGTTCTTATTTAGAGGTTTCATATGAAAGGGGGTGAATACCTATGCACACTCCAGATTTCTGTTTTTTCATCTTAATTATTGTTTGTCTCAGAAAGAAACAACAATTTGCACCTTTAAATTTGTAGGCATAAGAAGAAAGAAGAAACCTTTATTCATCACATGCACACTTCAAGCACAGTGAAATTCATCCTCTGCATTTAACCCATCTGAAGCAGTGAACACACGCACTCACTCACTCACTCACTCAGAGCAGTGGGCAGCCACACCAGAGTGCCCAGGGAGCAGTCAGGGGTTCGGTACCTTGCTCAAGAGCACCTCAGCCCAAGGCCGCCCCACGTCAACCTAACTGCATGTCTTTGGATTGTGGGGGAAACTGGAGCACCTGGAGGAAATCCACGCAGACACGGGGAGAACATGCAAACTCCACACAGAAAGGCCCTCGCCGGCCGCTGGGTTCCAACCCGGAACCTTCTTGCTGTGAGACGACTGTGCTAACCACTACACCACCGTGCCACCCATGTTGTGTAAATTAAAAAAAAAAAAATCAATTTTAATTCCAGATTGTAATGCAAAAAAAAAAAAAAAACACCAAGGGGGATGAATACTTTTGCAAGACACTGCATACTTGGTAAAGTCACTTAATAAACAGCTTTTATTTTATTTTATCACAGTTTCCACTAGTGTTCTTATAGGCGTTTCAAAGTTATGCTATTGCCAAGATAAGCATTTCACACCCAATTAAAGCTCTTCTACTTAAAATCCAAAATTTGCTCTGTAATCTTTGCTCCAGATGTCAGTAATACACTCAGTGATGCGAGTGACAGCTTAATGAATGATCACTTGCCAGCTTCAGGACGGGGAGCCTCGTGAATCAAAGGTGTTGTCACATCCCTGAACCTTCGTCCTGACGTGGCTGTCAGTTTGGCGCTATATAATTCTCATACCTGCATACAGAAACAGATTTTGTTGAAAGCTTAAATATTGTGGATTGTCAACTAACATTCTAACATTTGTCACATATGCCATGACTACATCATTTAAGTGCATTTAGGTCACTGTATTTAACTCATTTGCACCCCTTCAATGCTAGTTGCCCTGGTTAAGTTTAACTGCATAATGTATAATCAGTTAGAACAATTATGCATGATAATTCATCACACCATTTACTGTAAATTATTTGATTAGTTCCAGAGATATGCATCATGTCTTGGCTGTTTGAATCAGAAGTAGCAAATAAAGCACATAAGAAATGATTTTACATGTACATGTACTCGACACACCAGTTACTATAATGCAATAAACTGTTTTAAATGATCAAACATTGTATACTCAAACAAAGTGACAATGTGACTTCCACCTGTGCCATGCCAGTGTTTGATGAAAATGCATCAAACATTCATTGTTCTCCTTTAACCTGTTTGCCAAAGCTTCTGAACAACTGTCATCATGCATGGTGTTAATGTTAAAGGAAGTGTATTGCCAGAAAAAGAAAATCAGATCAGTATAACATACGTTTTTTTTTCATGCTATAACAAGATATTTTCATGTTATTATGACACACAAACTTATCACGTTATAATAAAAAATCTTATTATAATATCACCTAAAAAGTAAAATTATCTTGTTATTACAGCCATGCCTCAACCCAAGCATGAAGTAGAACTGAATCTAATTATGTAAATGAGCCATAATTCAAACATGAGTTTCCCCTTATAGCCTAACAATGTAAATGATCTTGTTATAACATGAATTTTTTGTTGGTGGTGTAGTGGTTAGCACTGTTGCCTCACAGCAAGAAGGTTCTGGGTTTCAGCCCAGTGACTGACGGGGGCCTTTCTGTGCGGAGTTTGCATGTTCGCCCCGTGTCTCTGTGGGTTTCCTCCGGGTGCTCCGGTTTCCCCTACAGTCCAAAGACATGCAGGTTAAGCTAATTGGTGACTCTAAATTGACCGTAGGTGTGAATGTGAGTGTGAATAGTTGTTTTGTCTCTATATGTCAGCCCTGCGATGATCTGTCAACTTGTCCAGGGTGTACCTTCGCCTCTCACTCATAGTCAGCTGGGATAGGCTCCAGCTTGCTTGTGACCCTGCACAGGATACATGGTTACGGATAATGCATAGATGGATGTTTTATGTTATAACTATAATTTAGCATGTTACTGTATATCAAGATAAGTAGTGCACAGCAGCCCTGCTATAATGAACTCATTTACTACTAACTTTCACATCTCAGGAACTAAGTTTATGTCCCCCATCTTTAGTGACAATGATTTGGAGTCTTAAAAAAAAAAAAAAATCACTGTCATGTCCATACGCATTGGCACTCGGAGCACACAGCTCCACTAGGACTAATTACTAAGCACCTGTTCCAGATTAGCGTGCAATCACAGCATCTGCTTATAAGGAATCTCTAAACACATAGACCTGCTGAAGAATACGCGCTGTACTCGGTGTCTCACATTATCAAGCCTTTGTGTATTGTATCTGGGTATTGCCTTTCTGGTTTTGACTTTGTTTTGTGGATTTGGACTCTGCTTTTCATCTTTGCCTCTGCCATTCTGCTTATGCCTCACGTGACCATTGCCCGTTTCACAACCCTGCTTTTGTCTTATGTTTTTGTCCTGCGCGCCTGCCTGTTTGTAAATCAACACTCTTCATGCAATTACATCTGTCATTCACCTGCTAACATGACACACTGAGCCATACACTCGTCTTCCCACCAGAGACAAACAATAGTAATCAAGTCCGCAGTCAAGTTAACAATACATGTTCACATCATAAAACAAAGGCTGAATGAGCCTCGCTCAGGTGTCAATTATGAACAATTATGGAGAACGTTGATCAAAGGATCAATAAAAGGATGAAATGACTGCTGATACCACTAAACTAAACTATCTAGTTAAAATGTACTGGTGGTGTTTTTATACCCCCCCACCCCACCAAGTCCTATGGCATGACATAAATGACATCATCGGTGGTTTGCACCACATGAATGAACTGAATGGTGAAGATTTAGAAAGCATATCGAGTCAGTGTTTCGACACTGTCCATGACACACTGGTCACCTCCGTCATTTCTATAACAGATGAAGAAATCATTGCCTCTGTTTGCGATTCTTTAACTCAGTTAATGAACTGCAGTAGTGACTTGGAAGGAGAAATTCATGATAAGGAGAACATGCCTAAAACTTCGCATATAATGTGTGTTTGGTGTGTCAAGTGGGTTCATTTCGGTATTACGATATTTACCTTGCTCACGACAGAGTAAGCAGGGTGAGGTATTGTTATCAGTGCGGTTTGTTTGTGTGTGTGTGTGTGTGTGTGTGTGTGTGTGTGTGTGTGTCTGTCTGTCTGTCTGTCTGTTAACAATCTGGTATCTAGACAGTTACACTGATTGACTTAAAACTTTCAGGGAAGGTTGGCAATGGTCCACAGATTACCTGATTAAATTCTGGGGGTAATCAGGTCAAGGTGAAGGTCAAGGTCACTGGAAAGGTCAATCTTTCAGTCAAAATAACATATTTTCCATTATAACTCAAAAACGGTTGC